>NW_022475349.1:0-130551 GCF_009193585.1 Aspergillus caelatus | reverse complement strand
TTTTTTTTTGTGCCCTTCGTTTTCTAAATATTATCGCCAAACCTTCCTAATAATTGATGTTCCCGACTTCCTTCATCCAAATGAATATTTATAGATCTCTCAGATTAAGGTTCAGACAGGACGGGACGGAATGCGACGGGAACGCAATCCCGAGACATCAGAATGTTTTCGATTCTTTTGAAGGTTGAGTCTAAGTGAGAACAATTATGCAAAGGGAGTGGAGACCAATGAAAAGTAAAGAAAAAAAAAAGAACAGAATAAGAGAAAATAAGATCCCGAGGAATTGTAAATACGAGGGTCGTCGATGCAGTCCAAGCTTGAATAAGGCCATTAAATCCATATAAGCTCTGCACCACGAGAGGGCAGGTCAAATAGTGATCATGGCTTCTGAGACACAAACCGAGGCATGTGCGCATACCGTGTAAAGCTTACGTGTGCATGTCCGGGAGCGGTCGACTGGAGAGGGTAGTACTTGATAGATTTGACCAGTGTGGAGGTGTTAGAGTAGGATACTGATTTATCCTATTTAACCATAATATTCTAGAAGTTGTGCTGTAACAGAGGCCGCATTCAGTGTTGGGTGACAAGTTGGAATGGAACCGGACATTTAACAGATCTCGCAAAAAAAAAAAAAAAAAGATGGGGGAGAAGGCTGGAAAAGGACTAGTCTAGACGAGGTAACGTGGGAGTGGAGGTATTTTTGGTCTCCTCCGGGACAGGATTGGACCCTTGGACCCTGTCTATGTACGTATGGTAATGGTTGTCAGGGTCACCAGCCGCCACTCAACTTTGCGTCTATCTTCCGCATGCAGTCGCCCTCCTTCTTCTTCTTTTGTCTTGTCTAGTATCAAGTAGACATTTGACGGCCGACTTGCTCTTTTCATCCTTTTCCTTTTTTTTGTTCAATCTTTGGCGGGCCTTGTTCTCCATCGTTTCTCTCTTCTTCCCCCTTCTCCCCATTTCCCTGTCGTGCGATCTACATACCTACTTTCATACATACTTCCCGCTGATGGGCTGTGCCCCCCCCTCACATCCCGTCACATTTAATTTGGTGATATTGTCAGATTTTCTTACAGTATGTCCCCTCTTAGGTGCTCTATTGTGCCTCTGATCTGAAAGTGTTCAGCATACTCAATTTGACATAGGTCCCGTTTCGATTCGTGGATGATCCAGACACTCGTCTGGGTCGGCTCGGGAACCGTGGTTCGAGACTCTGTCCCTGCCCGCTGATCCGGCACTTTCAGGGCCTTCTATTTCTCCATCGATCAACCCACTACTGCCTCTGCGCTGTCCTCGCCTGATTCGGCTCCTTGCTTGCTCGCTTACTTCCCTGTTTCACTTCATCCATCCTTCGATAGCCTTAATACTGTGTACTTTCTCGGTTTCGGCCTAGATCTTATGATTTTCGGGGAATTTGGTCTAAAACTTAACAACAACCGTTAAATACACTACTTAAATCACCGCTACCACTTATTTCCCATAGCGATGTCCGGTCCCCACCGGTCATTCAGCTTCAACCAAGGTGATGACGGTGCGGGAGACGCAGGAGATGTTTCACCAATCCGTTCTCAAGAAGGACATTTCATGAACAGCCTTCCACGGCACAACGACGTGTCCCCGGTTTCTGCCAGAAGCCAAGCGATGGGAAGCTCGCCTTCCAGCGGCTTTCTGTCGGCGCACGAGCACGGCGATCGGGGTTGGGGTCAGAATTCGGGGCACACGCAAGCGATGCGCACGAATTCAACGACGCCAGGAATGGACAATCTTGGCCCTGCCGCTGTGGGCGGTGGTATCAGCGGTATCGCCCTTGGCGTTGCCAACTCCCATAACCGTCAGAGTGGAATTGACGCTTTTAGGGATACAGACGGACGCAATCTGCCTGCTGAACGAGGCTATAACACCACCGGATCCGACAACCCTTACGTTCCAACCCCCCCGGGGGGAGGATTGCACGAAAGCACCGATAACCTGCGACCCCGAGATTCTTACGGTTCGAACGTCGCATTGGGTGCCGCCGCTGCTCCCGCAGGCCAACTGACTCCCGGTGGCTCCAACCCATCCCAACGTAGTTTATTTGATAGCCCGTATCAGGGTGTGGGGGCTATGGATGCAGGCCCATATCAACGACAGTCGGCCTACAGCGCCGCGGGGGACTATCCCCTCGTCATAAACCCTGATGAGATCGCCGATGATGGAGATGATGGCTTCACGCCTGCCCCGAATGGCAAGTCTGCGAGTCAAAGTGCGAGAGCAGTTCCAGCCGCCACTGCTGGGGGAGCCGCCGCAGGTGGGCTATTTGGCTTGTTTAAGTCGAAGAAAGCCGACAACCCGTCCTATGGGCCTGTGCCGGGAGCAGGCTTGGAGGCCGGAGAAAAGAGCGGATGGACCAAACCTACACCTGGGGGAGGGAGTCGCAAACGTGGGTGGATTGTAGGCCTCGCTTTGGCGTTCATTGTGGTCGGGGCGATTGTTGGCGGTGCTGTCGGTGGTACTCTAGGAAATCGAGAGAATGAAAACCCGGATACTACAAAATCGGCATCAAGCGATACCGAATCGAATGGTGACCTCACCAAAGACTCCTCGGAAATCAAAGATTTAATGAACAATCCTGACCTCCACAAAGTTTTTCCGGGCATGGATTATACTCCCTGGGGCGTCCAGTATCCGCTCTGTCTTAAATACCCACCTTCGCAAAACAACGTCACTCGTGATGTGGCAGTGCTCTCACAGTTGACCAACACTGTCCGGCTCTACGGCACTGATTGCAATCAAACAGAGATGGTCTTACATGCTATTGACAGACTAGAACTGAAGGACATGAAGGTCTGGCTAGGAGTGTGGATCGACTCGAACGACACGACGAACGATCGGCAAATCAAGCAACTGTACAAGGTCCTGGACGATACGAAAGATATATCCATTTTCAAGGGAGCTATTGTCGGTAACGAAGCACTGTATCGGGCGGGCAATGATATCGCAAGCGCGAAGAAGAAGCTGATCTCGTATATGGATGATGTGAGAAATCACTTCAAAGAGAAAAACTATGACCTTCCCATAGCGACGTCCGACCTTGGTGACAACTGGAAGGCAGATCTCGTCTCGGCCACAGATCTAGTGATGTCTAACGTGCACCCGTTCTTTGCGGGTGTTACAGCTAAGGAAGCTGCCAGCTGGACCTGGAATTTCTGGAACGAAAACGATGTCCCGCTAACGAAGGGCACAAATAAGAAGCAAGTCATATCTGAGGTAGGGTGGCCAAGTGGTGGAGGTAACGATTGTGGTTCGAACAATAAGTGTACGGACGATACATCCGGCTCCGTGGCTGGCATCGATGAAATGAACCAATTTATGTCGGATTGGATTTGCCAAGCATTGGAGAATGGCACAGATTACTTCTGGTATGTTGTTTCCGCTTTAATTCAGATGGACCCTTATTCTAACAGATTTTCTAGGTTCGAGGCGTTCGATGAGCCGTGGAAGATCCAGTATAACACCAAGGATGAGAATTGGGAAGATAAATGGGGTCTTATGGATGCCGCGCGCAAGTTGAAGCCAGGGCTCAAAATTCCTGATTGTGGTGGCAAGACAGCCGCATAATTGATGGTTCCATTGATTATGTCGCACCTCATGATCTTTCCAACGATTCTCACGACACCCTTCCCTCTCTACCCCGTCTTTCCTTTCGCCCTTTGATGATAACGACCACATTCCTTTTCATGATGCAGTATAGGCTTTGCAAGGATACGCTTCGGTGTTATATTCTGCTCTTGGGTTTGTAATTTAATGGATGGTTGAAATGTTCGACTGATGCGTTTCTGGTATCTTCTTTTTGTGTGAACTATTGAGTCTTTCTATGTTGCACATGCATAGCTGGATGGTTGATGGAAGAGTGTCACTGTGTATATATCTTCTGAACACTCGAAGTTGATGGGGTGTTTCAGACTTTTGCAAATACTACTTTCAATTCAGCATCCATATGTTCTTTGATAGAGGTTCTTGGCAGTAGTATTCTACTCCTATTCAGTTAGTCTAGACGAAAGTCATGAATCATATCATACAATGGTATTTACAGTGAATGTTAACAATAAGTCGGCTTCTCATTTATTGCTCACCTTCCCCAGGCGTGTATACTCTCATATTCCAGAACGCATGTTCCATGTCCTCGAACCGGGGAATCCTCCCGGACATCCTTGATACCACGAACTGCTTCACAGCCTCCGACTCGATATCTTCTAATGGACCACCGAAAACCAGCGCAGGCGCGTGAGAAAGCAGTTGTTCCAGGTGTGTCCGTTCCGCGCCAGGACAATAAAGGAGAGCGCTAGGGGAGACTTTTTCGAAGCCATGGGGATGGTCGAGAACAGTAATGTCAAGAGAAGCGAGCAGGGATCTGTCATGGGTATTGAAAACGGGGTCCTGAGCAAAGACTTCGAGATTCGGGATTGATTTTTCTAATCAGATATTGTCAGCATGCAAAATACTTACCCGCCTGTAGAAGCACAGGAAGATCGAGAACGTAAGACTCACTCATCAAATCCACAACACTCACTAACCCGGCGAGCTGGTACATTGATACATTCCTCCTATCCACCCAACCACCCTTCAGAAACCCGCTCGGACTTCCCAATCCAATACAGACAATGCGATCCACTTTCACCGTCGCAGACGATAATGCGCTCTCGACCACCCTCCAACTCTCTGACCCCTCCCATCGTTGCCGATAGCCCCGGAACTGTGCTTGGAGATCTTCCAAATTCAACTGCGCCGGCGCTTCGGCGGGGACAAGGATCTGGGGTTGTTCGCCCTGTTCTGGGTTGTCATGGTGCTGTTGGGTGGTACGCAGAGCTCGACGCGCGCTTTTTCCGCCCGTGGTGACGTGCGTCCAGCCGCTGGAGTCGGTGACTTCGAGACGCTTATTGTGATTGAGGTTTCTCTTGCGGTTGCTGTGGGGCATTATTGCAGGGATTTAACGGGGATTTCGGATAGGTGTTGAAATTGAGGGCATGGTGGTGGTGGTGCGATTGATTGATTGATGAAATTAATTGATCGCGAGGCGGGCGGTCAAGAGTGGGATTTTCGTTATCTTATCGGGGGATTTAGATTTGCATCGCGAACAAACCAAACAAATCACTCTTCTATATGGTTTATCTTCCAGATTGTATCTTGCGGTAAATGTCAACGATTCAATATTGATGACAGCATTGCTTATTTCCGATGCTACTTACACTATGTTAGTCTGTCAAACACCCCGTCAGCGGTTTTCATTTCTCAGATGATCTCTGTAAGCGCCCAGCCTTTGGACAGCGGCAGTGATGTGCCTTTGTTAGCGTCCGATTAGGGGCGCTTGCAGGACAGGCTTTCCACGAATGAGACGGCGAATCACGCTGCCGAAAGTGATGCCGCCTGCAGTGAGCGCCTTGGAGCTCTGGGTCGGTCCAATCCCAGGCGCTGATCAACCGTTTACTCCTCTCGCGCACATCCAATGCCATGCTGCAGCTGTCAAAGGTTTTCACAAAGTTTTGTGTTGCACTCCCCCATCTGCGGGTTGGATCACATCGCTCTTCGCCCTCCTCACTCGTCCGACATGATCATCTCCTCCCCACTGGGTCTGGAGGCGAGCGCGCTTGCAGGATTAAGACCATGCTTTGTGCCCCTCAAAAAGTCTTGTCTACCCGCCCATCCTCCTTCAGTTGCTGGAAGCTTGTTTCGATGATGATCGTGCTAAACGATTAAACTGGTCGCATATTGGTTGACGTCGCGTTGGCTTGAATATCGGATGTGTTTCTAAGTCGAGAGAGTTCAGGAGAGTTTTGTATCTCTGCGCTCTGCCGTTGTCGCTTTCACCTCTCTTTTTTTTCCCTCCCCGTTCTTAATCGACATCTCTGTCGAGCCTCATACTGTACACCATGAGGACATTCCAATCATCACTATCGCAATGGATGGCCTTCCTCCTTATGTGTTTGGGCTTGGCAAATGCCCACACGGTCATCGTTTATCCCGGCTATAGAGGGAACAACTTACTTACAAACGGCACTATTGAGGAAGCCAACGGTCTCGGGGTGGCTATGAGCCCCAACGCAACAGACAACAACTCCTTAATATACCCCTATGGACAACAATGGATCTATCCTTGTATGATGACCCAACAATAGCCTAACTAAGTTGTTATTTTGTTAACAATCGCTTATCCCACAGGCGGAGGTATGCCCACATCAACGAACCGAACCAAGTGGCCTGTCGGCGGCGGTGCGATCTCTTTTCAACCTGGCTGGTTCCAGGGTCACGCCACAGCATTCATCTACATCAACTTGGGCATTGGCACAGTACCCGAGAATATGAGCCATCCCATGATCCCACCTTTCCAGATTAACGGTCCTTCCAATGAGCCGTACCCAGGCACAGTTTGCTTGCCACAAGTCCCGTTACCGGCCAACATTAGTGTGAGTCCAGGCGATCATGCTACGATTCAACTCGTCGAGACGGCTAAACATGGCGCCGCCTTGTATAATGTATGTTATATATGCCTTGGGTCTTGTTCATAGATATGTGCTGATATGTCGCAGTGCGTGGATATCGAATTCGCGGAACCCGAAGACGTCGCCGAGGTCACCCGCGATAACTGCTTCAACTCGAGTCATATCAGCTTCTCACAGATCTTCGCTGCGACGTCGCTGACGTCGGATGCTGTTGCACATGAAGCAACAAGAGGGACGTTTACGACCTTACTACCTGCGGTATTAGCGGCTGTGATGGGCGCTATGATGATGTAAATGCTTATGTTTATCTTCCATCCACTAATTTGTGCACGTTTGTTACATTAACTTCACTCGTACATACCCAATATAGTTACCTTTTTTTTTTTTTTTTTCAGAGATGTCTGTAAACCAGCTTAGTATATAGTATCTGGCATGATGGAGT
Organism: Aspergillus caelatus; assembly: GCF_009193585.1. NCBI lineage: Eukaryota > Fungi > Ascomycota > Eurotiomycetes > Eurotiales > Aspergillaceae > Aspergillus > Aspergillus caelatus. Next base: position 123,633 of record NW_022475349.1, on the reverse strand, counting down.
TAATCAATGTAAAACTTCACATTACTACTATCTAGCTTCTAGCTTCTATCATCAACTAGGCGAGCCACCACTCCGTCACTTACATAGGATAGAGAATCACCTACAGCCCCTGTAACAACTCCAGAATAACCTCCACCACAATCTCCGGACATTCCTGAGGCGCCCAATGCCCAACCCCATCCACCAACCTCAACACCCTAAAATCTGAACAAACCCTCTCATCCACCATCTTCTCCAATGCCCCAGGCTCCTGATAAATCCCCCAGTCCAACTTCCCCGACACAAAAGCCGCCGGCACCTCAATCTTCCGGCCAGCATACACATCGAAATCCCCGGTATATCTCCCCCCAGCAGCTGTCCGCACGCGATACCAATTCAACCCACCCTGAAACCCCGTCCTTGCATACTCACCCACATAAACTGCCAACTCCTCATCAGACAACCACGCCTTCGAAGCCGCAACCGCCACCTCCGACTCCGACTCCATATGCCTCTGTACAGCCTCCCGCATATCTGCCTCCAACGGCATAACATAATAATAAGGCAACTTCACCAACTCCTCAGCCGCCCACCCCTCCAACGCAAACGGCCTATTCCCACCCCAACTCCCACTCTTCAGATAAAAGTACCCACGCAGGAACTCCCCAAGCCCAGCTACAGGCTCCACCATATCCCCATTCGCAGGCTCAGTGGAATAATACCACTTATAATGCTTCCTACCCCGCGCCGCAAGCTCTCCATGCACATGGTCCCCCGCTGCAGACTCCGTCCCTCCACCACCTTTCTCCTCTCGCTCTCCAGAAGAAGAGGAGGAGCCACCAGCAGTCCCAAACGGCAAAACAGGACTCCCATTAAACGGATGACTCAGTAACACAACACTCTTAAAGAAATCCGGCCGTACCAGCGCACACATCGCCGCCGTGACGGCCCCGAGGTCATGTCCGACCACGCATTGCACAGATCGATACCCCAGTGCGTGTACAAGGGTCACCATGTCCCGGACGAAACTTGTGAGTGTGAACGTGTGCAGGTCGACCTCGGAGAAGGGTCGTGTGTCCCAGCCTGTTGTGCGGCCGAAGCCGCGCTGGTCCGGGGCTACGACGTGGTAACCTGCTGCGGCTAGTGGAGGGATGACTTTGCGCCAGGAGAAAGCGAGTTCGGGGAAACCGTGTAGGAGGAGGAGGAGGGGGCGAGGAGTGCTGGGATCCGGGTTGGATTCGAGGATGTGGAAGGTTAGGGTTTTTGTGGGGATTAGGCGGGTGGTTATTCCCTCTGGGAGGGGGAGAGGGGTGCTCATGTTTTTTTTTTTTTTTTTTTCTGTCAAACAACTGTAATGAGTTAGGTTGAATCAACTATCTACCTCGGATTTTTTTTCTTCTTCTTCTTCTACTTTTTCTGTGGTTTTGGTGCGGTTTGTTTGGGGCGTTGGAGTGTTTTGATATGGATGAGAGGTGTGTCGGTTGTTTTATACTTAGGATTCCAAATGTCGTGTAGATTAGCCACATTGATTACCCGAAGGGGGAGGGGTGTCAGTAGATAAATGTCACATGTAGATGTCGGATGAACGGGGTTGTTGTTGTGGATTAATTGGGCTGATTATTCTCCCCCTGGATGTCAATATGCATTTGTAAGAAACTTAATTCCTATAGTTTCTGAGACCTCGGTAGTACTACTAGTTGGGGATGCGATAATCATGTATAGATATGTCGTGCTCCACCTATGACATCATAAAGCACTTGAATTTCTACATGAAGCGTGAAGAACTAGATTCCTGTTCATCAGACGCCTTCCGGTACTACTCAGTAAATAATGCTCAGAGGCTGCGATTCATCCCCGGGAGCGTTGTACGCCACGAAGTAGCACATAACAATCTGTGTATAATATTGTAAGGTAGATAAATTTATAAGTTGGTACTAATCATTAGTGCTTATGACAACCCTTATGGAAGATTCCATGTGATAGAATGATGAGGCTAAATTGAGATGTATACCAGAAAATGGTATACCTGTTGGAACTGTTCTCTGAAGATTTCCGAGCTTTGATTGGTACGTACTTTGCATTCTTGGGGTATTGTTTTGTTGGACGGCAGTAGTCTAAGATAAGTTATAGCGTTCTACACGCCGTTCAACTTCTTTATTTCTTACATTCTTCGTCCTTTGCTCTTTGAAGCACTTTATGAACCCTTGAGAGCATCTGCATGAGCTATTCTGTTTATAGACCTTCATGTTCCCACTGATAGATTCTAAGAAAAAACTTTTTCAACCAGTTCTTCTCGGTCACTCAGTTTTATACACTTCTGAAGGCTTAGTCTCTATCTTTTCTATAAGGCAGCTTCGAATACTCTATTTCCTCAATGTATAATCTGTCTTCTCTATTTATAATATTATAAAGTGGTTTTGTATGAAGCCCAAAGAACCAGAATCCCACGTGGAGATTAAATTATATTATGTCATCTTCTATTGCTAGTTGCTATACCGGCCTTATTTTGAAATAACCAACATATCCTTGCTAATTTGTGGCCAGGGGTGGCATCGTCGACCGCCACTTGTACACTCGGTATTGCATCTACTCGATTCGATATGACTGGCGGATCGCCTGGCCCAATCGCTGAATAGCAGTGCCCATTGCTTCCTCACTGGCGCTTGCAAATGTTGTACGGAAGAACATTCCACTCGCAGGTGTGTTTGGTTCAGTGCGGAACCAGGCGCCACGAGTGCAGAGAACGCCATTGCTAATACCCTGAAGGAAGATTTCTTCCTCGAGCTCTTCAATGGAGCGATGGGGGTATTCTGGGTGTTTTGAATGGTCTACGTTGAGCCAGAGCTGTAGTAGTGCGTCAGTTAATGTTCAGGGAGCTTATATGAGAGAGTCATTGTCATCCTTTGAAACCAAAGAGACAAAAAGGAAAAAACTTACAAATATGCCCGCTGCGGGCGGCGTCCAACTAACAATGGCTTTGGGTAAAAACTGCTCGCAAGCGGCAAGCAGCATATTCCTCCTTCTGGTATAATTGTTTCTCAGATCCATCAGCCATTTCAAATATCCTTCATGTCCCCAGGTCTCATCAAGCAGCTTCCAGAGCATGAGTTGTGAGATCCCACTTGGGCCATGATTGGCGACCTCAGCGTGGTTAGTATATCGCTCAACTACTTGTGTACTGGCTGTAATCCATCCCAATCTCGATCCTGGCATGAGTACTTTGGAAAAAGAATCCATACGCAGAACTCGGCCGTCGACGTCAAGGCTCAGATATGAGGGGACAAGCCCGGTCAGAAAAGATTCAATATCGTCGGGAGACTTTTGTGCAGGGGCGCCCTTGCTTTGGTAGGGAGGCATTTGAATGAAGTAGTAAGGTTCATCTTCGATGATGTAAAGGTCATGCTTCTGGCAGATTGCATAGATTTCGCGACGTCGCTTGAGACTCTGGGTCGCGCCCGTCGGGTTCTGTCCCGAGGGAACAGTATATAGGACGTGTGGCTTTCGGGCGCCACGGACCTTTTCATCCCAAGAGCTGAGGAGGCCATCCATACTCTCTGGTAAGAGTCCTTCTTCGTCCATTTTGACGCCAAAGGCTTTAATGCCCTGGGGTGCGAAGGTTTCAAGTGCACTGGAGAAGGTATATTCTTCTGTAAGGATGGAGTCACTCCGTCCACGGTCGCAAAGCATGCGAACCGTTTGCTCAAGGGCACTCGTGCTTCCGACCGTCAGACAGACTTTCCAGTCGGCATAGGGCGGGTTGAAGACTAGCTCGGTGTGCTCGGTAATGAAGCGCGTCATCTGGGGTGAACCCGTCGACTGCCCATAGTTTAGCGCGATAGAGAGGTCATACTCTGAGAGCTCATTATTAACGTCGTATTTACCAATGCTGACAGTCTGGGCTGTAGGACTGTGGGGCGATAATGAATCTTTCTCAGAAAAGTGCGGCGGTTTGGGCACACGAAGTGTGCATTCATATAACGGAAAGTATTCGCTAGATGGGAGTCCACCCCCGAGAGAAATCAGGCCCGGGTTTTTGAGGTAGCCAGCGGTTTGTTGAAGCACGCAGGGCAGTCGTGACTTGCATTCCGAGCTAAAATGAGCTGGAGAGTCCAATCAGCAACTGAAGATATTCATGATCAGGTGGTATTTCTATGAATTGGGGTCTCACAGTCCCAGCGTTTAGCTTTCGGTTTTCCGGCTCCCTAGTTTTCGTGTTAGAGAATATTAAAGGAAGCTTGAGTGGGTGGTCTCACCGTAGCCTTGAACATGTCACTGTTGGCTTTAGCAGCTACACCAGCGACAAGCTTACCAGATGTGGCTCTTCTTTCGTAAATCTTGTTTAGAAGTCTCCGTTTTTCAGAAACTCCTGTACAAGCCGATTGAGTTGCAGAGTGTTCCATTACGGCGTCGGTCGGAGCTCGTCCGTAGGGGCGCTTCTATCGTCAGATTTGTTGGCTCAGAAACCAGCTCAAACATATTTAAGGGGCCCTTTCCCGAAGGTAGGGGGATATTTAAACGGCTCATATTGTGTTGTTAGCTCACAGTTCGAAACTGGGATACCTTATGAAGTCGGCGAAGAACTAGTACCAAGTCCGGCACGAGATGGGCCTTAGGGCGCGGTTTAGTGGAGAATGCGCCCTAAGGCTGGCTTATCAGTATCCACTCAGCCCGTTTTCAGCAAATAACCAACAAGCCTGTATTAGAGTAAGCCTGAGCTGCCCCACCCTGGCCTTTCGATTTTCTCTTACCCATACAATGGAAGAGCGATGTACATACGTTTAAGAGGGTGCAACCGTGCAAGATATGTTGAGCTTTGTGCTACTCGACCAAAATACCTTAGGCATTTGGTCGTGCCTCGAACGGAATAACCTGGCCAACAAGACAATTTAAGCGCCACTGAGTTACCGCGGAAATCCAACCTTTTCTAGGAGGCGCTCATATCGCGTACGAAATTCATTCGGACAAACGGCGATATTCTAGGCTAGTTGGAAAGCGAAAGCTAAGTATAAAAGTCCTTGGGTGGAGCTGCACTGGAGAGCGTCAATCATTTACCATTTAAATCTGTGGAAGGCACTGTCTCCGAAAGGCTGTCAACCACTCGTTATTATCCGCTACTGTTTGCTCCCATGCATCTTTATCTCCATATACCAGCCGCCTGGATTCATCTTGGAACATCTTATCGGTAGGAAAGATGCCATTTGCGATACTTTGTTGTGCGAAACGCCCTAGGCGGAAAGTCACCCATCTCAGATAAGATGTAGGTGTGAGGTCGAATAACGGATCGCCCTCCGAGTCGACTGCATCTAATTGCTGTTCTGAGTATATCTCTCCATTCCGTTGATAGATCTGTGACAAATGATCCAGTGTCGCCGGGTCGGTCGCAGAGAACGGCACCATGCTTTTAGCTTCAGACGCCAGAAGATAAGGGGGGAATCCATTCTTAATTTGAGCCGCAATGGATGGCTCAAAGCAATGGTCGCCTTTCCAGTCGCTCATGGTCAAGCCCTGCCGGAAATGACTCGCCAAATGATCGGCACGTGCCTGCCATGAAGGTAGTTTTTCATCGCAGAAACCACACCGAGAGGTGACTAGAGGGGGTTCCACCTTCCAGTCTTCAATGGTTGGTAAAACCTTAAGATTATGAAATCCTCGAAGGTGCTGTACAAGGTGGTCTTTGCGTCTAAAGAAACGCGGTTCTTGAGTGCTATGACAAGCGCTATGGTTATGGCTCTCAAGGTGATCGTCAGTCGGATCAACCAAATTGCAATAAGCACATTGGTTTCTCCCTGTCGCGGACAATACTGAACCGCCATATGGGGCACAAGCCCATTGATCAACGTTCAAGTGGAGTGATTTTTCGTGGCGAGTCCAATCATGCTTCCGTCTGAATGAATCGCAACAGAAAGTACAATGGAATATCCGAGTATCGCTTTTCTGTATGGCAGCATCATTGCGTGTCTTTCTCACTCGGCCTCTGAACTTGGGTACTGGGCTTCGGCGGCTGACTGATCTCGACGATCTGGTCGATGCAATTGAGCTTGACGAGCGACTAGTGCCGCTCTGAAGGCTTGCGACGGATTCCGCTCTTCCGCCTGAGCTCGAACGAACAGCCCTATTAGTAGACACTGTACGCAAGGCATCCGCTATAGCTGACAAAGATGCTGCTTCAGTTTCTGGAGGACTCTCACGCCATCTCTGCATCGGATCCATGCCGCAGTCTGACGAGATGGATGGGGGCGTTGATAATGAACTTCCAGTTAATCGGCTGTAGCTGTTACTTCTGCTGCAAGGTAGACTGGCATTCAAGCTATCAAAATCTCGTGAAGCCATGTCGGGCTCAAAGAAACTCAGGTTCTGCGTGGATGTTACACTAGGTGACTGTTGTAATTGTCCATCATAGCCAGCGGTATATGGCGGCTTCTGAAACTCTGTTACATTCCAGGTTCCAATATCATGGGTATCATAAAAGCTGTAGGACGACCCATCATCCAGAAATTCGTTCATCTGCATCTCGGGGAGTACCACCTCTTCATTGAGAGGGCAGATATCGAGTGGTGCATGTTGCGTATATCCAGAAAGGGATGCTGTGTGGTCATCTGATGTCACAAAATTTTGATTGGTATTGTCCCCCTGCAGCAGAGCTGACAGGAGACTGAGAGGTGCTTGAGCTACAGACACTAGTTAAGGGATACCGCCTTCTCGCAAGAGATTATTCCGATACTCACTATCAGGATACACACCATCAAAGTTAGTGATATTTAGGTCACCCTGCGGATCCATGGGGTGCTAAAGTTGTGCGGGGAGTAAGTAGTAGGAGAATCGAAGATGGAGGAAAAGACTAAAGAGTCAATCGACTCGGCAACTCGACTCGGTGAGCAGCCTTTTGCGCTAGTCTGCCCCGCCGAACCGTTGATTTATCGATAAGTCCCACGTTTATCTGAGACTTAATTTAATCTCATTAACAACCTCAAAAGTGACTCAAGTTCCAGAACAACCCATATGCCAAAATCCATGCGCAGGCCGCTACTGCTCCCGCATTCCTAATACTCCTCCCAACGCAATCCCACCACCCCCTCACCGCAGTCCTCATAAACTGTGTCCCCGTATGAACAACCGGAAATGGTTCCTTGGGCTCCTCCACCTCTAGAAACCGACACAGGGGTCCCCATCCATCCTGCACTTGATACTCCAGCAGTTGCCTCGGCGGCACAACCTTCCGTACATAATTGTAGTGCTCGACGAACATCTCTCGACATCTCTCTCCTTCATCTCCTCCCCAGATCTCATCCCACAGAGTAATGTGATGCTGCACGATTGCTCCTGCGTAGCGTGGATCCGTGTATGCCAGGATTCTCCAGGATGGCCATCTCGCAACGGCGAATACGGTGTCTTGCATTGATTTGAGCCATCTGTGCGGGTCGCGGTAGTTTAAAATGATCTTTGCGGTGGGGTAGGTGACGATTAGCTCGTCAACAAGGAGGCAGCAGGGGGTATCGATGATTGCCTATGAATTCCTTCGCTCAGCCAAGGGGGATAAGCATGGAAAGCTAAAGGATAAGAAATAGGGTGCGGTACGTCAAAGTCACTGGTGAGTTGGTCCATCTCGTCGGCTTCAAGTGGTCGGCCACGGTTTAGGTATTTCGCTTGGAGGCCTTCGGTCCACCGAGGGAGGTGACCGAGCATACATCGGTCGGGCCAGTCATAGGGACTGTATCCTAGTTGTTGGAGGGCGGCGGTGAGAGCTGTTGGGTGGTGGTTAATTTGGCATTTAAGGGATGGTGAGGACTTGTGACTTACATGACGTGCCGGTGCGGGCTAGTCCAAGAATCAGTATCTTCATTTCGCGGTTTCGAGGCTCTCGGACGTTCTGGAGGTCAGCCATCACTGAATGACAGTTATTAGGAGAAATTTTATGGGGAAATTGAGGACTCTTTCAACAAATGCGTAGGGAGTTAGTACAACGGAAGTCGGCAACTCAAGGCAGGTAGGTCGCACAGTCCTCACTCATACTCCGCCAGTCATATTCTACAGTGAATAAGACCATTATGGGCAGTAAAAACATGCTTAGAAAGTCCTCGATCGCTGGTCAGGGATTCTCCATGAGAAAAGAAATAGATCAGACTTCAGCGATATGAGGCCTTAGATACACACATCCGTACATCTGCCTGGTAGGATGTCACGTTGACCGCCCTCAGCGCAGACTGACTCGATTTTGGATGAACTGAAATAACCATACTGAAGTATTTTCTGATTGTTGTCTTACTTGTTTTAATTGCTTTAAATCAGTGAGATGGCTGATCTTGAACCACCGTAAGCTTAAACAGATAGTTATCATTGGTCAAACTAATGGGGATATCTGTCATACGACAGCAACCAGATCAGGCCCTTCTGAAAATTCGGGGTAAGACGACCAGAGGCTTGGATTGCTGTGGCTCTGGGTTATCCTTGTAGAATGGTGCCCTGGCTGTAATTCAGTACAAACTATTATCCTTCCTAACACAAGCTCGAGACATGTGACAAAGTGATATCTCTTTGCGACATTAACCTCGTTCTACCATCCAGTATATTAGACCCAATTTCGGTAATAGCCCTGTTACTCGTGTCTGAAAACTCAGTAGCGATGTTTGTATAACATTGTATATTATTTATGCTTTGAAACCGGAAAGTACGAAAACTCTCGCTATCATTAGTAAACAGCCATTCTACCAAGTAATTATTGGTTCTTCCTTACTTGGTTAGAAAATGATCCCATGATTGCCATTGTGGTATAACTTTAGAACCATCCTCTACCAATGCGAAGCACCCGTGTCCCTGGCTGCTCAAGGACATTATTGGCCATGTACCTAAAGCTAACTGTGGCACCTCTGCTAACGTCATGTCTAGCCTTGCGTAAATGCTTCCATTTCTTTGTTCTAAGACAATACGAGTGTCTCGAACCTTGAAAGGAATATCGAATGGTAGAGCAAACTTGTAAGCTTACTCGAAGTTAGATTATGAAGTTGAGTATATGTCTGCTCCATCCCGTTGGGGCCTGCTTCAAACGTCACTATAATACAACCTACCTGTATATGCACGATATCCTATCGATATATAGCAACAGAGTACATACTAAGGCTTCGAAATGCCTTGCTCACTTGAATATCGTCTAAGGCATCAATCCACAGCTGAGACTAACTTATATCGTTATTCTTACGCTAACGGAGCGTTCTCAAACCTTCTTCTCCCTGCTATTATAGTTCTAAACAAGAGATATTATTCTAATAAACATGGATCTGCAGCTACAGTGGGAACTGAGGCATTATCGATGTCCGCTGCACAGGCATTCAAGAGCTTGGAGATCTTCTGTGGCATCATCCTGTACCAAAGGAATGAGACCATTGACGAACCAACCATAACAATGCAAGTTATCAACTTCAATCTATGTGCAATACTCGCGTTCAATTTTAATATGAACCCCCCTGGCGTGGAGAAGGCCATCTCCCTTGCCGCTAGTACGCTCATGGAAAACTCTGGCTTAAAAGGGACTCCCATGCTCTATCATCAGACAGATACCCTACTGGAATACCATCCCCGTGATTTGCCATTCTGTGTCACTCATCATGCCCCGTTCCATCGGCATTTCTCTGGGATCTTCTCAGAGGCCATGGCAGCGCATGCGTACGGGGATGCAGACAAGGCGGAGCACCTAGCACGAACGCAGGATGCAGGGATAAAACTGCTCAAGCATCGGGGGAACGGACACGTGCTGCAGCTTTCACGCTTACAGGGAAAGCTTCTCTTGTCTTACGGGGTGAACCCTGCGAAAATCAGGGAGGTCTGTCCTTCCATCCAGCTCTCTAGTTCAAACTACCATGTCGAGAGCGAAATTGCGGAGGTCTTCAACACCGGCGGGATTACACTGTTCACAGCAGTTGCCAGGGTTGATTACTTCAAGAATGTGGACCTCCTCGTGGATGTAGCGGTAGCTCTGTGGTCCCAAAATATCTCTGTGCAACTCTTCATTGCCGGAGGTTCCAGTATGGACAGCACCGAGCTCCACAAACTGAGCAAGAAAGTACCCGGACAGTTCGCTCGATATGCAACTTTCCGATCTAAATTGTCTCGAACATCACTTCACGCTTTATTCCACCTGGCAAAAGATAATGGGGTTTTCATCTGTCCCTCCCGCTATGAGACACTAGGAGTCACACCCTTGGAAGCGGCCTTAAGCGGGGTGACCACCCTCATCGCCGATTCTAGTCATGTTGAGGCATCAAGATATTTTCCAGAGAGCTTCCGTTTTCAGCCAGTCAAAGAGGAACTATGTCAAGTAATTTCGAACTTACAAGGTCGAAATTTGGCGTCTTTGGGAGAAGTAGTCCGACTTCATGTGGAAGCCCAGGTCTCCGATCAACGATTCCGGATGGACTTGTATAATGCTTGGGCAGAATTTTCGATGCAGTTGAAGCCTATAAATCTCGATTGCCTCCCATGTCAGGGCAATAAATTGGCCTAGATACAGCAGCTTTTCGTCTCCACGTTGGTCTGCTCTGCGAAAGGATTAAATGCTAAGGCCGAAGTCAAGTCCTTCATTCGTTTCATCCGTGAGGAAAGGTAGCTATCAAGCACAAGCGATCACTATTTCAAATAAGCCTCCAATAAGGATAGCAACTCTCTACCTCCGCCCTTCTAGTTGAACTCATATAGTGTACTATATCTTTGTTCGTCTGGTGTTCTTCCACTCTATCCGGCAGCGCCTTGTCGTTAGGCAACGTCTCGCATAGTTTTCAGTTAGTATTTGTGCTGTACCTACACCTGGATAATTAGATTTTGATTGATGAAAATTAAGTGTGTATTACCGTTCTGGTTGGATAGGAACCAAACCGGTCTGAATGAAAGATCCAACAGACTTAACAACCGTGTTGGACGATGGACTCGTCTCGGTAAGTAAAATACCATTGTGGGGTCTACGTGTAGCAGAAGGTAGGTCAAAGGTTAGGCGGTGCTAATACTCCGATTTGCCAATTTAAAAGAGGATCTTGTAGTTTTGACATGGTCATTCTTATTTTCATCACAGAGTAATAAACGGATGTACCTTCTTATGCCCTGGCAAGGTGGCCGAGTGGTTATGGCGCTGGTTTTAGGTCTTCACCAATCACCAGTGGGAAACTTCGCGGGTTCGAATCCCGTCCTTGTCATAAAAAATTTTTGATTTTTTTTTCCACTGTGGTTTCTGTTTGTTGCTTGTCCAACTATCTCTGGGCCAAGAGTGTGTGCTGTAGAAGACCACTAGTGCCTACACATCTCCACCCCTAAAGGCTAAGGGCCTCGACTCAAGCCGCCTCTGTGTATTTTGAATACAGCCGTCAATCGCCCTAAGCCCTAACATCCTGTGCACCAATGAGTAGTCAGTTCAGCTGTCTTACCAGGTCTCAGTCCAGGATAGTTCTAGAAAGGGAGAAGAATACTGAACATTGAAAGCCATATCAGTAATTTTTTAGTCGACATTCAAGCTAAGAAGCACGTTGCAGCCGGGGCGATCTGCAGCAAGCGAACCGTAGTGTCTTGTCCGAGAGTTTAGATTGAGACTAATTGACCCTTTATAGAGTCTTCAGAGCTTCAGACATCGGCGCTATGAAGTAACTCCATCCATAGGTTTTTGTTTCTCGAGCATTATAATACTGATTGTATAGATTCTTGTTCAAGTCGCCAAGTGACACCGTAGCGAATTTCTCCTTATTAGCGAAATCGAATAGCGCCGAATTTTTTACAAATAGACTCGCTTTTCGTAGGGACTATTTAGTACACGGTACGTATCACATGTAGTGGGGGTATCCCATTTTATACCTTCCAGAAAAATCCCATATGATGTATAAAAACGCTATTCTTCAGGAAGTAGATCAACCCTTACGGAGAGTTTAAATTTATTCCCTCGAGGCAATACTGTTTGATTAATGTATGCAGCAATAATAATAAAAAAGGTTCAGGTTCCTGCGGTTGGTTTCTGTACTCTGTAGGAGGCAAAACTAAAATTACTCAGGGCCCAAAAAAAAACACAACCTTAAACCCTTAACCTGTTATATTTCGTATTGATTGCCCGATTTGCAACTCCACCGTCATGACGCAAGTTCCAGACTTTCTTCTTTTTGCTCTCCGCCTCCCTTTTACTCGGTACTCGTGGTTCTTTCTTCGACCACTGACTTCATCATTCTCACTGAGTGACGGATTAACTAAAGCGAATCCATGGGGGATTGGCTTCTTTCTTAACCTTGTTTTAGCTCTTGCTTGGCAAACCCTTCGAACTTCTTCCACTCACTGGTTTTTATTTCCTTGTGTTCCATCCCTCTCTTCTCAGTCAACAAAGCAGAACCCGTCAAAACAGTCGCATTTTATTCAAAGGTCCCAACAAGACATTTTGCCGGGGTGAGCGGAATACTTACTCTTAACCCTGCGTGTCTGCCTGACGGCGACACGTTCTAGGGTTTTTGTCTTACTCCGCCAAAATGTTCCGGAGACGAAGGAGGAGCGCGTCGCATCATCAGGTCGGTCTACAATATATGGTGATCTGGTCTAACACCATGAAAAACTAATACCAATGTCTATCTCTAGCAGCCCCTTTCGACATCTAATGCGCAATCGGCCCAGTCTGCCGCCTCCCATGCTTTCCTCAAGTCTCAACCGTCCTCATCGAGTCTTTCATCTGCCGCCGCTGCTGCTGCCTTACGGAGTCTCACACCCACTCCGACTCCAGTGGAAAATGTCCAGACGAAGAGAATGATCCAGCGGCGCGCCTCTGTTGCCTCCCAGTCTAGTATCGCCGGTAGTCTGCGCCCTTCTAGCCAAAATACCCTTCGTCGAGCCAATAGCTCAAGCTCTATGAGCAATCGGACCTTCCGGGATCAATCCCCTCGTCGTCCGGTTTCCAGCTCCGGACCAGTTCCCATCGCCCCTCCCATCCCTTCAATCCCCCGGGAATATGCGACCCGGACGCCCCCAAATCGGCGCTCAGTTAGTGTCGGGCCGTCCTTGCGACCAACGTCCCCTGTGAAGCGGCAGCCATCGGGCCGAGGAGTAAGCGTCGACCCGGCTGCCAGAGGCTCTATTAGCCAGCCACCAGCTCATGGCCACGAATTGGACCAGATACCAGAGCTCCAGAGAGCTGGAAGTAGAAATTCGATCAACTTCTCCTACCCGATGAACTCTCGGCCCAATTCCCCGACCCTGGCTTCTGAGCCCCTAGACAGACGTGACACTTCCGCTTGTGCATCCCTAGCTAGCCAATTATCATCTCCTGATTCCCCCAAGACCCAGAAATCCTCTCTGCAGACTGCCAATACTTCTGCGCGGAGGAAGACAAGGGGGGGTCTCTCGGGCAGTCCCGGGAGAAGTGTCCAGCCGGTAGACACTGCGATCCTCGCAGCACAAGCAGCGATCGTACCCCGAAGCGAGGAAGCGGCATATCAGCCATCCCCTCCTCGCTTAGCTGCGCCCCGAGACCAGAATACTAGAGACCTGGCATATAAAGCTCCTTCAGCTCGAGAGACTGGTGGTCGGTCAGTATACGACCAGCCAGACCAGCACCAGCCTCATGATCCTCCTGCGTTCAGTCAGCAGCTTCCAGAAACAGACCATAAACAGCCGCCACGTCCGGTTCTGATGAAACGACCTTCGACTGTCCCTGAAGACTACCCGGGGGAGGAACATGCAGAGGCAGACACTCCGGCGGAAGGGGTCGAGCATGGGCCTGCCGAGCGTTCGTTGCCCGAGACCAGGTTGACAGTCCGGACGCCAACACCTGAAAAACTAAAGGACCCATTACCGGGTTCTATTGTCAGCTCACCAGAGTCTACTAGCTCGATCGGTCCTGAACAGGAATCTCGGCAGCTGCAAGCTCGCCCGCCGAGCAGCAGTCCGGGGAGATCGACTCGCTTCTCCAGTCAGCTCTCGGTTATGGGTCTTGTTGGCGAACATCTGCACCAACCTCCTCCCCGGTCAGTGTCTCCCGCCAAATCAGCTATGAAGAATCCGAGAAAATGCTCACTGTCTCCTGAGGGAAGAACTGGGGTAGTGCTGCGGCCCGGCCCAGCTCTAAGCGAGCTCTCGGATGGGACATCTGTGGGATCCGATGAGGGTTCTAGACTTGGGTTCCGAAGAAAGCCTGTTAAGGTTAGCTTTGATGACGAGGCGGAAATTGTTGGGGTGGCTGCGAGCCCACCAACCTCCCTAGAAGATATCGGTTTTGAGTCGCCTCCTGTGAAGCCCAAGGGGAAGACATGTTGGTTTGGAATGGGTAAAAGGAAATCTGCTACTGTGGGGTCGGATGAATTTGATGAAGTATTCAAGCCTCGACCTGAGCTCCCTTCGTTTGGGAGCATACGAAAGGCGAGGGATGGCGAGCAGCAAGAACCTGCCCGGCAAGATATAAGTGACAATGAATCGACGACTTCCTCAGATCCTACTGTGTCTCCGATTTCCTTCTCGAGTGACCATGCCATTGGATCTATCATCTCAAACACACAGTCACGAGACGCCAATCCACATGCACAATTAGATCGAACAGTATCACCTACACCTGCGGCGGCAGCTCAGAGTGGCGCACCAATGGAGGGACTAGGCGAAAATAGTTTTGTTTCAGATCGAGGGCCGCAAACTGCACAGGATGCTCAGTCAGCCTCGTTAAACTCACATCAAGAGGCGAAGCTGGAGACAAGCGAAAACTTGGCAGTCCCTGGGATTGCAGTTCAACTAGCTACCCCGGAAGGCGAAAGAGGGCGGTCGAGCCTTGACTGGTATACCGTACCGGGAGGATTTCCACGGTCATCTTTGGAAGTTGATCCCACAATTCACGACTCTATTAGGCGAAAAGGCAAGAAGCAAGCTCCAGGCGATCCTGCGGTTGATGCGACTCGGAGCAATGTGAGCGATGAGGACGAATCCGGCGAGAGCATCTACAGTGATGCCGAGGAAGGACTTGAGGGAGATGGTTTTGGTTCTATCAATGCTGTGGTTGATGAGCCTACGTCCACCCAGCGCAAAGATGCAGTGGAAATCAATGAGACCACGGATAACAACATACACAACATTGAGCAAGTACCTACGAACTTGACTGACATTCCGCAAACCTGTCAAATTGCTCGCGTGGCAAATTTAGTACATACTATATCCCTCTCACCGGTTCCAGAATCCCCAAACTCTTCACATGAACGGCTTCCATACTCGTCTCCGTACCCGCCGTTTCCCACGCGGTCCAACAGTAGGACGAATGTGCGAGATGCCCCCCGCTCCACTGGCCCTACGGGTACAGTAAGACGGTCTAATTCAGTAAACGCTCCCAGCGGTCGCCCTGCGCGTGAAGCAACTAATTCGGTTGTTCATGGCCCGTTACAACCACAGTCTGGAAATGTTTCCAATCAACCGCGTCACAAGGTTGGCGATGAACAGATCAAGAAGCGACCCGCTTCGTGGGCCCCAAACTTGCTGAAAGGTAGTATTGATGACGATGTATATGTTAATTGGAACGGCTCCGAGCCTCAAAGGCCACTATCACACGGTAGTGACTCATCCAGCAGCTTCAAGAGATCAAATCGCCCCCGGACAGGATCCCCACATACGATACGACGAACTCTACGCGGTCACTCAAACAGCCCATTCCGGACTAATTCCCCTCAAAGTACAAAATTGGCACCTACCAATAGCCGGCCTCTTTCATCCGGCTCAAGTACTGGTGCTCTACGTGCTACTCTGCGATCGAACGATCCTCGACGTGAGAAACCTGCTTTCTTCTCTACCGGAAAAGTGCAGAAGGCCAGGATTCCAAAGCCTTCGGGGGCATTATTCACGTCACGATTCGCAGAGTCAGATGATGAGCAGGGTACAAATCAAAAAAAATGGCAAAGTCGGTTTGAAGATTCGAGCGACGATGAAGAACGCGTAGTGAATAATCTCCCTCCCGTTCGCGGCATACCCCGACGTCAAGGCGCTCATGATGGTGACTCAACAGAATTAGAGGATAGCTCCGATAATGAACGACCTGGCTTAGTTTCTAGGGCTACAAAGACGAAAGAAAGTGACGTCAGAACTACTCGAAACCCTGCGCTTGCCGCTGTGGCTAAATCTCGCGGGATGTCCGAGGAAGAAATGGAGGAGTTTCTCCGACAACCCAGTGGACGCAAAGGCAGTTTATTCCATCGTTTAAGCATTAGGAAACCTAAAGCACCGTCGGAGCGTGGGACTTCCCGATCTCGCTCAGAAGCTAGGAACGATTCTCTAGATCCTGAACAAGTGCGGGAGAACCCTTTGCTTGACGGTGCTCGGGGAAACACTGTCACCACGATAACCACAAACAATATTAGGCCATCCTCCTCTCCTAGGCGGCTCAGGAGGGGGATCTCCAGATCTTCGAATGGCGATAGTTGGCCCCTCCGCTCCGATCGCAAGGAGGCGGACGCAGGTGCTCCGCTCTTGACTCTGCGTTCCTCTGAGCGACCCCGAACGGCAGATGAAGCCTTTCGAAATGGCAGCACGGCGTCGAACGCCGTAGATGCTAGCACCAGGAAAGCCGATCTAGGTGGTACCAATGCCACAGATGCCATAGACGTGGAATTCGCCTCCGGTCGAAAGAAGCGATTCCCCCGACTCCGGAAGGCGTTTGGCCTACGAAACTAGACATGGTCTGCTTTAGAGTATGCATTCTATTCTTCTTACCATATCTATGGAATATCTGCTTTAATATTTTCCTCGTTTATTTATTTATAATACATTTGCCTGCTATCTCTATCTAGAGGGCTCCAGGTAGAAGGAGTTGGTGGAATAAGGAAACAGAGACTAATGAGATACGGCTTACTTTTATACGCTTTCGGTGGCCGGGACTGCTCGACAGCACAATACTACTCTAATACTGACATTTGATACCCCTGTTGGAGATGACATTCTTTGGCTACCAGGCCTGCGGCGGTCAGATACCAGGAATGGTTCCTTTGATTTGATTTAACTTCATTTATGATCCCTTACATCTATGTATCATTTATACAATGACATTTTGGGTTCGTTGTTAATCTATAATCAATTACTCTCGTGTGACTTTTTTTTTCTCGTTTGTTCTCCATTGGGATCATTTCTCGCCGCATGTTAGGGGGGAGTTGAGGGGTAAACTGGGGGCATAGAGAGAGATAATGACATGAATGCTAATACAATTGCATGTTCACTTTACATTACCATCCCTTTTGCTGAGAATTAAAAGTGAAGAGCTCTCATGTCCACCTTACTTTATAGGGGTCGATTAGTTATTCTTGGGCATTACTAGAAAGTGGTTCTGTCTATCCGCTAATCTTCCGCCAGAGTACATATATATATCTCTCTCTCTCTCCCTTGCTTCTCAAGCCATAGATGTATTACATAGTTATTATATACCTGCTTGCAATCGGCAATAAGAAATGAGTACATATTTACAATAACAACCAATGGCAGCGATTTGGCTAGATATACCTCTACATATAATTGTTTTAACATGTGGCCCCAAGGTCTCTAAGATGAAATTACTTATGCAGTACCCATAATCACCACTTATGATCCATATAACGTACACTAGAATGACCACTGGCAACAATTAAGGGGATAGTGCTGTCTTTGTACATACCATCAGTCAAGGTCTTCAATTGACTCTAAAATCATGCATAAGTCTACTCCCTGTCTTGGGTAGACTAATTGCTATCTCAATACAGAGAGCAAAAGTCAATAGTTTATACTGGCTGCCTAGGAGTAACTTAAACCCATCACGATGAGTAATTCATATTTCTAATTTTATTCGACCAATTAACCCTCTTCTATCCCAGGGCCATCAACACATCCCATATTTACATTTAAATGACGCTCTCATGATATAATATCGATATATTAACGGATGGTCGTGAGGCACTGTTCAGGAGTCAAGACGGTATATATTCCTGAGGTATAATACATCGCATAATTCCTCATATAAGTGGTAGACACTGGGCTGCGGGTCGGTAGAAGAGGGATAGCCCATGGTCGTCAGTAAGTATTGTTTAGGGGACGTTCATCACAGGTGTGTATAAAACTCGTGTAGATATCGAATCTACTGTGTTAGGTATCTCTAACCACGCTCATGTACTTCCCTGCTTTATCTCTTCTATGGACGGTAAAATATCTATAAGCCAGCCTCATCTGTCGTGATACCCTTCGCGCTGACGCAGAGTCCATCCTCGAAGGCGCTTTCTTCCGCACTGTCCACAAGGATGGGCTTGGGTCTTTTACTTGCGATCTATAAGAGAACAGTGGGGCTAAAGAGGGCACTATACTTAGCTGCCAACTAGGTATAGAGACGTGCTTGTCGATATAGGTAGAATCGTGGGCGTCGTTCGGAATCGACCGTGTGTATGTACAGTGGTATGCTGCACCCGGTACGCAGCGGGTATGGCTCGTTGACCTGTTCTCCAGCGCCGAGGCGAAGGTTATAGCAAAAGTGGAGCCTGAAGTGTCCTTCACTAGGACGAGCAAGAGGCTGTCTAACTCATGTGCCTGGTATACAGCGTTCGTCGTCGAGCTGGTAACGCCGTGCGATGCAGCATTTTGGTTTTAAGGGAACACATGCGGACCCAGGAGAAGGCAATAAAGAAGCCCTCGGCGCCTCCAAGTGACCGTATAACAAGCAGATGTTCTCGTAGAGACAAAATCGCCAGAGTCACCTCACATCACTCGAATACCCACAGCTCTCATTACTCAGCACTCATCTCTTGCGGCTAGTTGAACACACTCTGGACAATATCATCGATAATTTGAGGAGTCGGGGTCTCGAACATCCGGGCATGCTGAATACCCTAGTGGCCCAGGAACCTGGACTGCGGTGCCAGTAATGGCTGGCTGAGCAATAAGCGAGATTAGCTCAGATCAGCAAAAAAATGCGGGGACTCATCTCTATTTAGCTTTGTCGCCGGCATTTTCGGCATATACTTCTTACTTAACTTTCATACAAGTTCGTTCTGGGTTGATCTGCTAGATGGTGAGTCTGGTGACGCTACCATTCACGCTTGTCACTATCGCGATTTGGCCACTATGGGGCTTTGGTATGAAGGATCAGGAGGTCCGTGGCCAGGAGAATCTACTGCGGAATAGGATTAATGGGGTTGTGGGTTATACCTCTTCTGGACCAGCATATGTGAAGAGTGTTCGCCAATTATAGGCATGCTGGATACTATTTCCGTACAGTCATAGGTTTGACTGATGTATATCACATCGCTGTCAAACTTGGAGAGCCGTTTCATATACAGCGCTGCCTATTGTGTTGGTATACAGCCTGGGAGGATCAGCTCTACTCGACGGACGATCTACCAGCTGCGTCGTACCTACATTATCTAATACCTCCAAGCTAGCGACGCCTCCAAGAATTAAGTTAACCAACTAGTTCCTTAGCTCAGAGGCGATCATCATTACATGGTTCTAGAAGGAACGAAGTACCTACAACAGAACTTGACTCCTATCGTTGGCAATGTTAGCTGAGCTTTTTACGTATTCTGGTTCTCTCCTTTTCTCCTTTGGGATGATGGATCACCTACCGTGGTTCGCTTCGGTTAATCGCATGTGGGGAATTGTAATTGTGGTAGTGAGAGACTTAGCATCTTTGGTTTCGATATAGCGGACTGTACGGAGTAATGTCCATACTGTACACCGTATTATCATCATCATCATCATCATCATCATCCACCGTATTTCTGGCCGCAGCTGAGAATCAATAGTACCGAATATCAAAAATCCACATCACTTGTAGATGGAGGATCAATTGATTACCATGGGGAACTTGATCAATTATGGCAAGATTTTCGGGTGTTCTCCACTCCGATCGATTGGGACGATGAACTCTCCCCACATGCACAGCCAGAGGGACTCAGCCAGCCACCTGAATGGGAGCCGATGCTGACAAGGCTAGACCCGTGGCTGGCGATTCATGATTCATCAGGCAATTGTGGCAAAATATTTTCAGAAAGATAAGCCAATGCACGGGGTCCGTTGGAGAGACAAGGTTCAAGGAAAATAGCGAGGCAGGCGTGCGGACTACTAGCAGCCGTAAATTTGGAGCAATCATGATCGATCTCGGACGCAGACTAAGTGGAGCCCAAAAGCCGAGGGTAACACGGGCGGTAAAGCAGTGCAACTCCCAATGAAGAAGTTCCACGAAGGCAGGAAGTTGAAAGGAGCTGCACAAGCCGACGGTGGAGTCGGTCCCCATAGGTTCTAGTCCATTTACAAGAATTGACTCTCAGACTCCCATAATTGAGTTGAGCGAAAAGATTCGATGCCATCTCAGCCTGTGAAGGGACGAAAGATTATGAATTTGAGCCGATACCCGTCCGCTTCCAGCGTCGATCACCTTGAGCTCCGTGCCAAGGGATCCAGATGCCCGATTCGCCTCGGAAGAAGTGAAGGTTGCCATGGTGATTAAAAAGTGGGTGCTGGTCAAGGTGATTCGGGTACACTTCCATTCAGCCAGCGACAAATTAAATGATACGCACTAAACCACGTATACTCGGAGAAGTGCATGTGAAGAGTCTTAGCTTTCTTTCACAATGAAGAAAGCGGCGATGAAGCTCATATGGAGTAGATTGCGGTGAACGCCGATTGGACTAACTGGACCGGGAAAAGAGAAAAGTGGATGAGGTTGGATATATATAGTAGGAACTTTACTGCTTCTTTAGTTCCTTTGCGTTCGAAGGGTGTGCTTGATACGAAACATTTCATTAGACAGTGACTTGGATGTGTGTATTGGTTTCCCAAACGATACGATGGGAATGGACCTCGGGAGAAAGGGAGTATGAGCCAATTTTTGTCAGAGATACAGAGCGAGAGAAATAACAATTGAATTGATAAGATTGTGAGCTGAGGGGAGGTTGGTCACCCCCCACCCAAATCAGGGAAAGCGCCGTAAACAAACGCGTGTTGTCAACAACAACCAAAACGATGTAATGAGAATACTTAGCAAATGCTGTTATTATTTCTAGCTGAACTATTTCCCTACTCCTCCTCCTCTTCTCTCCTATCCATACTTTATCTCCTCAACTTCTCCTCCCTCCTCATCATTCCTCAAAACCCTTTAAGCTTATCTCGCATTCCTCTCATCAGGAATTCATCTCCGCTTTTATAGATCTATCTATCGGATCTATAATCGTCTCATTCACCTCCACTTTCCTTTCCCCACGAGAAAGACTACCCCTTAAAAAGTCTTTTCTTGTCTAGCCTTTCGTTCGTATCAGTTCGAAAGGCATTCGAGAAAAGACGCCAAAGGACAGCCAATCTGGACTTTGACGCTCGTGTCCCCATTCCCTTCAGTGTCTTCCCGTCGTCGTACCGGAGTGACGCTGTTCCTGAGCCTACTCTTGCACCTGAAAGAGTAGAGGGAGAAGTCAATCTCGATCGTCCTTCGCACGTCGAACGGGAAGACACTCGAACCTCTGCTCCTCTCCCAGATCCCCGTATCTACGGAAAGGAAGAGGTAGATCTACACGGCCAGCACGACTTTCGTCCTGTCCCGCCCCCTGCTCCCCCTGCCCCCCAGCCTGACCAATACTCGGTTTACACCGAAGACCGGTTCCAGCAGCAAGACCAGTATCAGCACCAAGGCCAGTTCCAGCAGCAGAAGCCCTATCCCGAGGTCGATCTTGCGCGTGAACGGTATGTTTATCGGCTATTGTGCATCTGATCTCAATTTCGGAGCTCCGATCTCCATAGACTATTGATTTTGTGATGGCGAGCTGCAATTGGCCCTGGTTTTCTCCAATATCACATTTGGAGAGAACCGGGTTAATCCGCCTTCAGCTCGCTTGTATTTTTGTTGTGGTCTTTCTTCCCCGATTACCCTCGGCCCCGGTGTATTTTTTTTCGTCTTGTTTTTGTTTTTGTTTTGTTTTGTTGGTACCCTTACAGGTGGGGACCGGGGATGTTCCACACCAAGTGGGGAGTGTCAACAAGCGGTGTCACAACATCAATAGTGGCTTCAGCTGGTCGGGGGGCTAAGGCCATTAGTCCCCCAAACTAATTACGTGGCACCAAAACAAAACAAACCAAATCATGGCACAGATCATATTCTTTTTCAAAACACTTTGCCCTCCCCCAGCCTCTCGTCCACAATATAATCACCCAATCACCTCGTCCCCCAACCCTCTTCTTTATATCTTAGTCTAACTTCCCTTGCCTTTAGCTATCGTGAACCTACCTCATCAGTCCGCTACCAAGAGACCCCTAAGGTTTACGACCAGGAGTTGTCCAACCAGCTAGACGTCACTGAGCGTGAATATCGTCGTCGTGTCAACCAGCCGACCTACGACGTCTACAACACCAACGCTAGCTATCAGCATTCTGGTGTAGAGTCTTACGAGAACCATCCACCCGTCTCGTACGACCGTACTCCTGCCCGCCCCCAGCTCAACGTCTCGTACGACCAGGCTTATCAAGCTCCCCCTCTCGACACCTACGTCGGCTCTTCTCAAAGCCAACGTCCTTTGTCTGTCGAGCCAGCCAACGCTCCTTCCCAAGTCCAGACTCTTAGCACTACTACTGTAGTTGATCATCCCCCAGCTCGCAAGATGGGATACTACGACGACAACGGTAACTACCACTCCTTCCGTCGTGGTGTGGAACGCGCTGCCGACCGCATCATGCACCCTTTCCACCACCATGATCATCATCATGGTGAACATCATCATCATCATGATCATGACCGTCAGGATGTCGCCGTTGCTGACGATCGCGGTCCAGTTTCCCGTGGTGGTTCCCGCCAGGCCATCCGCGTTGTTGAGCCCCGCAGCGGCGGTCGCAAGAACGCTGACACCGTGCCCATTCCCTGCAACTTCATTCGCATCGGCGACATCTTGATCCTCCAGGGCCGTCCCTGCCAGGTCATCCGTATCTCCGTGTCGCCCCAGACTGGCCAGCACCGTTACCTCGGTGTTGATCTCTTCACCAGCCAACTGCAGGAGGAGTCCAGCTTCGTCTCCAACCCCTCTCCCTCGGTTGTCGTCCAGACCATGATTGGCCCTGTCTACAAGACCTACCGCATCCTCGACCTCCGTGATGGCGAGATCGTCGCCATGACCGAGACCGGTGATGTCAAGCAGGGCATCCCCGTTGTGCGCCAGGGCGACCTGTTCAACCGCATCAAGGACGCCTTCGAGGACGGCCACGGCAGCGTCCGTGCTCTGGTCATCAACGATGGTGGTCGCGAGCTCGTTGTGGACTACAAGGTTATCCAGTCTTCCCGTCTGTAGATCATTTACCCACTTTGGTTTAGCCGATACCTGGTTAAGGTTAGTTTATCCGCAACTCATTTCGTTGGGTCAGGGGTATTGACGTCACAGAAATCTATCCGCACGATCAATCACGACTGAATGTTCTATCTCCAATGGATGACGGTGGATGGAAGTGGCCTTTGATTTTCGCAACGTTTTCAATTTGCTTCAATTTGTATGATGGATGGCCTTTGTACCTAGCAACGTAATATACTCGAATTGGTTGATGTAAATTTTACCTTCGCCATGCGTGTCTTCTGCATACCTTGCTCTGTAGTTGCCCTTGATACATAAGTCTTATTACGCGTAGACAGTGCTATGCTCAGTGATAGTTCTCAACGCCTCGTACACAGTCTTCTTGTCTTGAGTGGTCGTGCTGTCACCACAACCTGTAGGTATAGATGCAAAACACCAACCTTAATCCAGAAAGCAATCTAACTATAGACATCATAGGCTTTCATTACAATATTACAATTTTGTTTTCTATTACTCCCTCGCTTTCTCTGTCTCTCCTTGTGTCATACATCCAAGTAGAATGTACTCTCTTAACCTCCAATATAACTACTCTTCTCTAGGTCATTGGTACCTAGTTTCCCTATGTATACTTTCCGGCACACCCCAACAATCTATTCTTTGAAGATGCCAACTCATCCATCCAGAAAAATTGGAGATCCCAATTGACAATGCAATAAAACATTCAAGCAAAGCCACAGAAAATAGATTAGTATCGAAGCTCTTGGGAATTTATCTCACAGAACCATCTGATAGCCTTATTCAAAAGGGGTCAGACATAGAATGACGATTCCTCTGATCAATGTCGTCTTCTGTATGAGATGGAATGAAGCTTAGGATTTATATTTCACATAGAAAAAAAGTTACAAGTATCTCAGTTTCAACACGTCAACGCGTCCATGGAGACATCAAGGAGAAGGAAAAGGGAAAGAGAAATGTCCGGATGGGCGACACTGTAAAACCCACTGGCTAGCCAAGCGATGAATGCAACCAACCAACACCAAGACCGCCGTGCTGTAGTGAACCGAGGAAAGACTCCGATCAAGATATGAATCCAGGAGAAAAACACCACACAAAGCTATCTCTCAACATGAATTAAATGAAATGACTAGGCCGTGTAGTGAATGTAAACGTCCTAGAAGCAAGGCGCCGCCGCACCCGAGAAAGAAACCAATATCGATAATCAGTATGGACTATATCCAAAGTCACTGTGACTGTAACGCCGTTTTTCGTAAAGAGGATCAAAGCAAAAATCATATTAAGCAGAAAAGTGTACTAATGCCGTAAGTTTCACGTAACGCCGCGACCGGTCCAAGTTTAGACTGTTGCTCCAGTATCCGTAATGTACATATCCACATGTTGAGAAGAGACGAACAGGGTATCGTACGCATCAAAAAGCATCCCTGGTGGAAATTTTTGCCCAAGAAACAATTGAATCACATGAGAAAGGACGAGAGAGGAACCCAGAGTAAGAATGATGTTGTCACCTCTCGCCGAATTTCCCATACTCTTGCTGCCACTTGAGGAGGTGCCGTGTAAGCACGTCCATCATCTCAACACTGCTTAGGTCCTTGAATTCCTTTTCTGTAGATATGGCTCCAGCTTCTCCATCGGTCGTAGCTGTACCAGAGTCTGCTTCGCTAACCGTCGATGCCATGGCATTCTCAAGCTGCTCACTCACAGCCTTCATGAGGATGCCGTTAAGCCGGTCACTATTAATCCCCGGAGGTGTAGTACTCTCACCAGCGGAGGCCATTTCCACTTGCATTCGGGAGATGAACTCCAGAATGGCGGCAACGCGTCTCTTCATTTCATTCATAGTAGTTCGTTGGTTCACATATCGCGGTCGGCTAGGTTTCCCTGACTCACTGCCGTTCAAATATGTCCCATTGGCTCCACCCACTCTAGGTGAATCTCCGTTGGTGTCGTGGGACTGTCCACGCCGGGGGGAATTCATCATGAAGCTTGAGTCTCCATTGCCATTAACATCACGGTCTCTAGTATATTGATTGCGGCCCACTCGCCCACCGCGGCGTGCGGGCGGTCGACCAGACTTTCGTGTAGATGGACGGGAAGGTGCAGGTTCTGGGGCAGGAGCTGTTGTGTCCGGACTCGGTTGTGGTGGTTCTGGATTCGTCGCAACTGGTTTTGTTGGCGAAACCGCTTCGTGGTCAGAGTCCGCACCTTTACAAGCATTAGCCTCGCAGACACGACAAACCATAGTTGGAGCACTACTAACCGTCACCTTTCCGTCGATCTGGCCTTCCTTTTCTACGGTTTGTCGCCTCAGGCTGTTCGGTCTCAAGCTCCTCGGCATCTTTAGTTTCCTTATTATGCTGGCTTCGGGATGCAGCTCTCTGTCTTCGAGTCCCGTTTGTGGCAGCCTTAGCCTTTTCGTCTTCTGATGCCGGCTGGGATACCGAATTGCTTTGTTTATTCGAAACAGCACCGGGCGACGGTGAGCTTGTGCGCTGTCGCTTCGCCGCCTGTTTGTGTCTAGAGTGCGTCTCCGTTAGCAATTCGTTCTCAGCTGCCATTGATCCAGGCGGAGTTACCCCACTCCGTCCCATATTTACTTACGCTTCGCTATCACTTCGACTTCTTTTCCCTCTCCGGGCTGCAATCTCTTCTGAAGCTGGCTTGGTTTCTTCCCTGCTTTCCTCGATTGCACGACGAATCTGCTCTTCTTCGTCATAAGCAGCGTCGCGGCTGTTCATCGTCGACCGACGCTTAGGATTAGACGGATCATTTTGTCGCGATTTGGAATCTTTCGCCCGCTTAGAATTATCACGGGATGAGTCTCGGGAGGAGGAAGCAGGGGAGGGCGGGGCGACTGGGAGGTACTGAGACGAGTATTGCCTGTTAGATGGTAAGCGAGTGCCCTAATCGTAACGTTGGGATGCTCAATGGCGTCTTCCAAAAAACGGGACGTAAGAAATATCGAATGAACGAGGAAAATTCAAATGTTCCAGTGGACCATCCAACCGGAAAATATCCCAATGGTACCTCTCCACAGGAGAAGAACAGGCTTCGAGGATAAGGAGGAAAAAATATTTTCAAGTGATGAAAGTAAAAAATCAAATAACTGTGGTAGACATACCCATTTGACTCGTTCTTTATTCTGTGAAGATCTTTGCGGCATTCTTCACAGAAATATTCGTCGGGGCTCATGGCCTCGTCCATGATTCCGACACAGCCACCATGTTGCCAAACCTTACATTGATCACATTGAATGAACATACTTCCGATATCATCGGACATTAAGTCTGATGAGTCCGCAGAGAAATTCAAGATGGGGTCATCTTTAACTCTCCCTTGCAAACCATTGCGACCGAGAAGGTCCCGACGAGAAGGGGGAAGGCCTGGGTATTCCTGTTGGCCGCAGAGGCACCTGGTTATCTCCTCCTCCTCTTCTTCATCTTCTTCACCCTCCTCTTCCTCCACCTCAGCAATCTTATCTATTTCTTCGTCTCCCCGGGCGCGCTGACGCTGCCTCGTCTGTGGGAAGTCAAGTTTGGAGGCGTCGGCATCGTCGATGGATTGGGAGCGGTGGTCCGACGACCCCTGAGGGGACGGATTTTTAGCGTGGGAACGAGTACTTCTCTCACGAGTCAATGAGGCGGAAGAACTCGAGGAATTCGTGTGTTGAAGAATAGCGGGCGAGGGTTGAGAGGTACGGGCACGAGAGGAGCGACGAGGAGTCATGGTGGAAAGCGGCGGGTATATAAGGTGGGATAGGGATAAGGAATTCTAGTCTGACAGTATAATATCCGTGAGAATACAAAGATGCACGATGGTATAGCTATAGTGAGTCGGCGGAGGGCGATGTCGAGCAGACGCTGCCCGTGGGCAAGCTGTCGCACGCGAGTGGAGAGCTGGGAGTTGAAAGCGACTCGTACAAGAATGAAAAAAATGATGCAGAGGGAAAGCAAGAGTGCGTGAAAGAAAGGTATAGGAGCTGGCAATTGAGACAAAAGGATAAGAAGATCCAAAAGCAGCGACAGCAAGCTCGCACCAAAGCCGAGGACTACATAGTCTGAAGGGTGGGGGGAAGCTTTTTGTGAGAAAAGCGAGCGAGCGAGAGAGAAATCGAGTGAGGAGAGCGAGAGAAGCGGAAAGCGAGCAAGACTTGAGTGAGTGACGGGAACGGTTACGGGCTACGAATTGCTTGCCATGCCTGAGTCTTCATTGGCTGCCGTCCGGTCCGCCTTCTTCCCCGCTTTCGCTCTTCCTCGCGATGCGAAACTTTCGACGCGACACACCATTTCACCAAAATTTCCCCTCTAATCCAGGCAGGACCCCAATGATCTTCCTTTCTCTTTCTAATCACTAATATGGAGGTTTGCATACTCTAGAGATATTATCTTCGTTTATGTCTACCCTTTAAAATTCACTGCGGTGGGTGGTATAAATGGTGGATGCGTTCCCGCGCAGATGGAATTATCTCCGTCCAATTCCAAAACCCCGCGCTGATAACATCGTCATCCTGCGATCGACTCTACATTCCTTCCCTCCCGTCTCTTTCCTATTATTATGCTACGGAATGACTTTTCCAGTCGCATTCTTTTACTACTAACAAATGCTTGAAAAACAGCCTACTCCAAAGCCTTACCCTGCGAAAATCAACGGTACCTTCGGAGAAAGACAAAGAGCCGCAGAGCGGTAGAGTCGGCAGAACCAGACCGAACTTTGAGGCACAAGGGGTCGCAATGGCCCTAGTTGCCGTCAAGTTACAAAACGCAAACACCAAGGAATTGCTTTACTAGCTCAGATCCAAATCTAGTACGAACCTGTGTTGTTGGTTTTTCCTGGTTTGCGCCTGGTTTGCAGACATCAAAAGAAAGCGATCGCATTACGGATGACCACAGTTGGCTAATGCTGTCTTGGACCGATAGGATGTCCGTCAAGTCACCATGATCCACAATTCAGTAACTTGGTCCTATACTAATTTCACACCAGCTCCTCAAAGATATCTGCTTCAGGATAAGCTCGGTGAACCGTGTGCCCTTCTCGAACCCTGTACACGAACGGAACTTAGGGTGACACGTGTGTGCCTCGTAACAACTCAATCTTCGTGGGATTGTCAAATTGGACCACGCAGAAACCTCGAAACTTGCTGAGGCTATGGCACATACTTGTAAGATTCATGTGGTGGATGATACGGGAGAAGCGGGCTAGTTCCTTGCAGCGATGCGAGAGTTGAGATAACAAGGATAGTAAAATAGACTTTGGGAGTGTCAGCCGTAGATCATGACATTTGTTTTTATTTTTTTTTTTCCCTTTTCTCTTCCCTCTTCCCACTTCCTAGTAAGACTATAATAGGATTAATACAGAGACCCTAAATTCCAACCCCATAAATAGCGTTACTTTACAGGGTTGTCATTCGCTGATCGCCCGGGTATTGTCTCCTGTGACATTGAATGACGGCCGACATGCCGGATGATATCCCCGACCCAAATGGGATTAGCGGCCGTCTCTGGCCTGAGGCACAGACACTAGTAGTCCGCAGCTCCAGATGAACATTAGTTATTATTATTAACGACGACGAGACGATTCCACACCCCTCCGCTTTCTTCCTCCCCTATACTTCCCCCTCGTTGCCCGTTTCCATTCCCCCTTTCTCCGATTGTTTGGATTGGCCCGTTATTTCTTCTTATTCTTTTTTGTCGTTCCATTTCCTTTTTCTTCTGAGGTGACGGTCGGTGATTGTGCCGGGGTCCCTACCGACAACTTGGGCTACCAAAAAGTCTGCATCGGCGGTGTCGGTAAATAGTTCCCTTGGTGAGTTCTTCTGTTTTTCTAGATAGTCCTTCAGACTGTCATTGGCGTTTGAGACCGGGGGAATCTGGAAGAAATTAGGCACCGTGTCGCCGAACTTAGTCTCGAGTTGTGGTTCGGTTGGCAGCATTTTAGAACATGACAACTGACAGTGGGTATTGGGGCTTAGGATCATCTCCGTATTCATCCTTTCTTTCCACCCTCACCATATCAGGTTGGGCCACAAAGAATATCACTCTAGATAATTTCAGCAAAACGGATCCTAGCACTCGCTACATAAAAAAAAAAGAAAAGAAAAGAAAAGAAAAGAAAGAAAGAAAAAAGGGAAAGAAGGAAAAAAACAGCCTAAAGTGAGGAAGCGGGGGAGACAGTCGTATTCATCATCAGCAAACTGGAGTGTCAGGAAACAAAAGCCCGTGTGGCTGTTGTTGTGGAGGTTCAAAGAGACGAAGATACTGGCATGATGACTGCTACGCTGAGTATGTCCTTTCACCAAGGATGCCTACTCCTCTGGGGGACATCATCTGGCCTGGATATGTGTCATTTCAGGAGATTTTCCCAGGGCTGGATGACAAGCTCCCGAGAGAGGATCTGCCGGTTGTTCAGTTGCTGATACTGTCGCCCGCAGATGGGATGTATAACACAGCCCCAGATACTCCGTCGCCTGTCTATCCGGATAGGCTGATCCGTCCCCTTCCCAAACGTACTCTTCGCTCTCGGCTGTCTTCCGAGGCGGCCGAGTCTATCCTCTACCCCCCGGCCCCCCCAGCGACCCAACTATTCTACGGAACGTGTACAGATAATGGAGAGGCTGTGAATGAGTCTAAAGTGTATGTACAGCAGTGTGACGGCCCTGAACAGACCCCTGAGCGCGACCACCACCACCCTTATGAGAACGGCTTTGACGCGGAGAGCGGCGACGAGGATGGCCCAGTGGTTGTGCGCCGCAGTGCTGGCTTTCGTGAATCGTCCCCGTCCCCGACGATGCCACCAGGGCAACCGGGAAACGGAGCACGGACGCAAATCAAGTCGTCCTCGGCAGGTCCCGACGGTTATGATGCCTTTGAGAACACTAACAATAAGAAGAAACGCAAGATCCCCACACCGGGAACCCTGGCGGGTCACCACTCCACGCTCTCGCCTGAATTCTCCAGCATGGGTCTCGCGAGCTCCGCACCTACATCTGGGGAAGGAAGTCATGTGAGTACTTTCTATGGCACTGGAAGCCCTGCATCCCCTGTGTCCAACGGTCTTTCCGGTGCGGGGAGAGGGCGTCTTGGGCGTCATGGCGCTCGTAGTAGCATAGGCAGGGCTTCGTTGTCTCTCCATACTCAGGTCAGTTGGCCACAAGTTCGGACGTCAGGTCGCCGCGACGGGGTTTCGTCTTCACCAGGTATGTATACTCGTGAATCCACATATCCTTCCGTTCTTAGTAGGGAGCTTTTCTCACACCCCAATGTAGTTGATACCACTGCCAAATCTGATCAAGGAATCATTTCTGCTGCTATAGCCAATGCTGCAGCCTCGGCATTCTCCTCGCCTCCTCGAGGATCAGGAAATGTTAGCATGCTGGAACAGCAGACTACCACCCCCACAAAACCCCAGTTTACCTTTACGTGTGAATCCGACTCATCGAAGGGTATGGCACTGCAAGCGCAGAGTCCATACCCCGCACATCGTTCACCCAATTCCCTACCCCCCGCTGCACAGAACCAGAGAGGGTTCTCTACACAAGGGACGCAGACCAGCCCCCATGCCGTTTCCCAGATGGATCAGCAAGGACAATTATCACACCGAGCTCCAGGGGCAGAGCCGACAACCGTGGGTAAAAAGAAGAAGCGGTCACCTGGGAGTATCTATGCCCTGGCTGCACGCCAGCGCAAGATCCAGCAGCAGTACGCTAACCTTCACCACCCACCAAGCATGGAAGACATCTGGATTTGTGAGTTCTGCGAATATGAGAGTATCTTTGGTCGTCCCCCGGAGGCTCTTATTCGGCAGTACGAGATCAAGGATCGCAAGGAACGGAAGCGATTGGCAGAGAAGAAGAGACTACTGGAGAAAGCGAAGATGAAAGGTCGGAAGAACAAGAAGGCGACGAAGAACGTGACGAAGAATGCGGCGGCTCAACCAGCGGCCTATGATCAAGGATATGACCGGGCGTCTGTCGATCATTCCTCCATGGGTGGGGCAGGACTGCATGACGATGACTATATAGCAAATGAGGACGACGAGGAATCAGTTGCTGCATCACCCCCGGCGCCACCAGCCGCCCCGACGTGCTTCAAAACTCCGTTACCGCCGGGGAACCGGGCCACGGCCATGGCCGGCGCTAAAACTGCGACAGACGGGGGGACGACTCGACCACCCTGACAAATAAATGCGCGGCCCACTCGTGTAGAGTGATGTTTCACTCTTGAGGCCGTGCTTCTTCGTATCCTTTGTCGTCTTTGCGTTATTATTAGTCTTGGTTTTAGCATGATCGCATATTAGCCTTTCGTTTTCTTTCTCTTTTTCAGCAAATGGTTGCATAATGAATCCCCACTCAGAGATACTGATGAGCATGACGTCTACAGTATAATGCATGAATTTCCTGGCTACTGGCTGTAGACCAGGCTGGTATTCGGTATCGAATTATTTTTGTTATGTATGTTGACATCATATAAATCTAATGCCTACTTTTTTATGATCATATGCAACTCCCAGAACCCGTTCCTGGTGGCTTTTCCAAAGATGCCACGAAGGCAGCTATGTGGCTCGGATCCTGATCAACTATCTGTGGAGGAATCGTGGCCTAGTATATCTGTCGGAGGCCTCTGTAGCTGGTTCCCCAGATCGATCCGGCAAGGCCACTGAGGTTCCGAAGGATTTACTTGCTTTGCCCTCAATATGTTCGACGTGGCTGTTCCAGTTGAGTGTGCTATCTAAGATGAGTCTGAGAATTCTGCACTTAGAAACCGGCCTCACCTTTTGACCGCCGAGCCAGATGGGGTGGCTCACATTTCCATTTTGGGTGTATTTCAGCAGATGGATGAGGCCAAATTTCGTCAAGGAAGCTAGCCACCCATTTCACGACCCGAGTAAACGCGGATATGGTAGTAATCTATTTATAAAAAACTACTAAAAAGACAATAGCCCCCACTTCTCATGGAATATAGATAGTAAAATATAAGTTAAAGTATCTTGCCTATTTCTGACATCGAAATGCTTCATGGTTCTGATAAGCCATAAAGCCCGTCCCGGGAACGCATCCAACATACTCAGCATCAATTTCAGGCGCCTTAAGTATGTTGGTCTCCACCCACAAGGCCATTTTCCCACATTCTGACATAGCCCCACCTGGTCCATATGTTTTCAAAATATTGTTACGCAATGCAACATGGCCTTTGTTAGATCGACCCAGTCTTTCCATGGCCCTAAGATCCATGAAGTAGAACAGTTCGATCTTTCTGTTGTGCTTGTGGAACTCACTACCTCCTTCCTTGTAGGTCCCCAGGCGCTCGTCGTAGCACATACGGGATGTTAAAATTCCCGCTTCTGGGGCTGCCTGCGAAAGATCATCCATCCACTTGCCGACAGCTTGGTCAAATTGATCAAACCAAACACCTCTTTCAACTCCTGTCATCTCAGAAAGATCCTGTCTCTCAAGGGTAAAGCAGATATTGTCAGGAAACCCATTGACTGTGACGCGTCCCAACCTCTTTTCTTTGAGAGAGGCCTCTCGTTCCGGTAGTGGCGGCGTAGGCAAAAGGGAATCCATGCGGTTTTCTTTAGATAGCTCTCCGATTGAATCTCTCATCCAGCCCCAGTAGCCTTTTTTCTCAGCCGGCTTGTGGGGGAAATGGACACCTAGACCTTCTTGCCGGTTTTGTGTGGCTTGGTAATGGGATCGACCGTATGGGACCTTGACAAACTCGCGCCATATGCCTGCATCAGGAGGGAGAGACGACCAAAATTTAACAACATTGTCTGACTCCCACCATGCCTCGAAGTCGGCGATCGATTTCCATGTGGCAATCCATATCCGTGTCTTCCCTAACCCTGGTGAAAGAATCCCATCCTGGGTTACTTGATCAAGGTGGCAGTTGGCATCATTCATGAGATGACTGAATGTTCTGATAAGATTCTCAACAGCAGGTGATTGAAAACCGTCGGGCTGTTGAACGCCAAAAAGAGAGTAGACAAAGGTCCCTTCCAACGGTTTCTCGATGGTGTACATGGTGGTTTCCGAGGGGGAAAGATCTAAAAATGGCCTTTTGGTTGAATGAATCGTCCTCGATTCTGATAATTATTTTGGGACGACCTTTTGCTGGATTTTATACCTCTCCTGTCTTCCTTGCGATGCGGGATAATTGGGCAGATGTTCTCTGACATCAGTGATAAGATACATTATTTACTAATCGTGGAAACGAGGGGATGGAATACGAATGAAACTTTAACCCCGCCAAGACCTATCGGAGTAGTTTTCCCATCAACTACTATGTTTGCGCCAGGTCGGATCGCGATCAAAATTGTGACTGGTTGATGTAGCAGCACATATATATAGCTATTGTCGAGGCATCCAATGGAAGGTGAAACGGAATAATGGGCATAGGGATGAACAATGGATTGTTTGGGAAGAGTGTCCTTCGTCTTGGCAGGAGGAGCACGAGTATTGACATTGATCAGTGGTTGAGAAATGGACGTTAAGCATAGTTAAAATCATGACAAGCATTGTCCTCCAATCAACCACATCCTGTTTCGCAAGCATCGATGGATCTTCTGCAGACCCAAATTTAGACCATAGAGGATGGTCCCCACCCCAGCGCTTCCCCGAACACCACCCAATCCCAACAACCGTCCATTCTTCAGCGCCTAGGTACCGAGTATGTACAACCCTAGTTAGTTTACATCAAGCTAACCAACACATCCAAAAACCAAAGCAACATCATTAAGCGCGCGCAACCTCTCCCACGACCCCATAACAAGAACACCCCCTGTTTCAACAGGAGATACGAACCCACAAACGAATGGACAGGAACTCCGCAAACCATCCCAAGAAAAAAGGGAAAAAGAAATAGCAGAAGATACTTAATATAGTAACACTCAAAACGACAGGCCAATACACAGACAAAAGCGAACGAAGACAAAACAACTGAAACCCGTCTATACATCCATCCATCCATCCATTGACAACAACGACAATGACGGGCATATATAAGGGCGTAAGTCGACACTCCCATTCCATCTAGATAGATAGATAGAACAATCACAATCCCTCATCCTTCACTCCCTCATTGAAGATCAATCAGTTTCGCCTTTCTGTTGTCCGGGACTTCTACCATTGAGAAGAAAAAGTTCTTTTAATCCTCTCGTTCGGCAAGCGCCTTCTTTCTCTTATACCCATCCTCACGAATAGATGCCCATTGTTGGGTCTTAATTCATATTTCTGCGCTGGATCGCTTTCCTCCGAGACCTTGAGAACTTACTGGGGTCTGGTCTTTTTCTAAATTCTTCTATCTTAATCTGGACTTGCCCTTTTACTTCGGCTATCTACCTGCCTACCTACCTACCTACCTATCTACCTATCTATTCATCTTTGAGTTCCCTACAGTCTCCTACCGGTCAAGTCCCACATCTAATACAACACACCCACATCCACACCTACCACACTTACAAAGGAAACCATCCAAAGGACCCCAAAAAATGTGGTGGATGCTCATCTTCAAAGCCTTCAAGGTTGGCAACAAAGCCTACAAAAGCCACAAAAACAAAAACGGCAATGACGACACCCTAAACCCCAACTCCATCAACCTCGGCAGCACCATCACTCCAGCACCTCCACCTAAACCACCCCTCAAGACCCGTCTAAAAGCCCACATCCAGCTCCTCCTGCACTTCCTGCAGCTCGTCTTCGGTCTTACCGTCGTCGGACTTTACGGGCGGGACGTGCGCGCGGCGCATAAGAACGGGGCTGCGCAGAATGCGAAGTGGGTGTATGCGCTCGTTACTGGGGTTTTGGGGGCGGGGTCTGGACTGGTGTATCTTGGGTATGGGGTTGTTATGATGAAGCTGGGGAAGTTGGGGAGGGAGAGGATGGTGATGGGTTCATTGGGTAGGCTGGGGTGGGGGTTCGTGTTGGTGGTTTTGTGGTTAGTGGTTTTTGGGGTGTTTGGGGGGTTGTATATTGGAGTCTATGGGGAGGGGTCGGAGAAAGAGGTGGAGAAGACAAAGAGGATGAGGCATGCTGTTTGGGTGGATTTGGTGAATTTGGTGTTTTGGGTTGCGGGGATGGTTATTGAGGGACTGAGGTGGTGGAAATTACGTGGTGGACGGGGGGCTGTTGGTGATCTGGAGACTAGGGAGAAGGAGGTCGCCCCTGCTTAATGATGGGGTCTTTTTCTTCTTTTTCTTGTGTTCTATGTGCGGTGGGAGAAGTTGGGGTGAGCTGGTCTCATGGGGTGTGTGGTTTGTATAGATGAGATTGTTGGGTGCGAAAGTGATTATTGCCGTGTATTCTACTTGATCTTGGTCTTCGTTAATACATATATCATGGACCCTGAATCTCTTATTAGCCCCAATCTACGTCTTGTTCCTCAAAATATCTGGTACACAGTGTCCTCGTCCAAGGTGACAACTGCTATCCAGGTGTCCGCATTACGTCACTGCTGTTCGTCACTGCCCACTGGGTTACTTTCT
Organism: Aspergillus caelatus; assembly: GCF_009193585.1. NCBI lineage: Eukaryota > Fungi > Ascomycota > Eurotiomycetes > Eurotiales > Aspergillaceae > Aspergillus > Aspergillus caelatus. The sequence goes on along the minus strand of NW_022475349.1, from coordinate 87,916 downwards.
GTCGGTTGGTTTTTTCGATGCTCTTCAATGAGCAGACTAAGCTGACTGCGTCCGCGCGTCAATGAGAATGGTGTTAATAGAGTTGGGAAGCCTCCAAATGTCGCGCGACCAAGGCTGTTAGTAGAGAAGGTTGTAGAGCTATCAGTGTTTGGTGTCGGGATTGCAATGCCGGAGCTCGTTGCGGGGGTATCTACAGGCGAGTCCGGCTGGGTATGAGATGCATCACTGGTCTTAAGTTCGAAAGATCTAGACTGAAGAAACTGCAGTAGGCCGTCTTTCGAGCTCGCTCCCACGGACTTGGCCAAGTATTCTTTCTCCAAGCCAACTTGCTCCGTGAAGCGGGAACGAAAGCCCTTATCAACCAGTGACTCTGATGACGGTTGTTCATAGTTCGCCGCAGATAGATATCTTACATCGTAGTGGGTCCAATCGTCCGTGGTAACAAAGCCCCATTTAGGGGGAGTCGATTTGGTATTCTGTGGGGCTGGTTCTTTATTGGTGAGGATTTCTTTTAGGTTGAGTAGAAACTCGGGTGGCAGCTCGGGTGGCTTGTCGGTCGTATCACTACTTTTCTCATGAGGTACGACATCTATAATAGAGATGTTAGAAGTTGAAGGGGATCTTCTCGAGAGGATAATTTCTTAGCTCCCGGAAACGGTGACTTACGCTCTATGTGCACTGTCTCAGCTTCAGAATCACTAGAATCTTCTTGCTTGGATGGTGTTGTCCGGGCTCCCAGGGTTAGTAGTTTTGCAGTCCGGTGTGGGCTTTGGGTACGAGTACTTGCACCGGAAGACGTTTGTGATGATTTGCGTCGCATGATCACCGGCCGACGCTTGGTGTTCTTCCCTTTTACAAAAACGGCCTTGGGCTTTGGAATCAGTCGGTTGGTATCTTCCATCATAGGTTGAGATTGTGGAACGGGAGTTGGGGGGTTGGATGGTTTGCGCGTAATGCTCTGGCCTTCTAGACCGGTAAGGAGCAACCGAGTTGTCTTGTGTGTCTCCCCTGAGGGCGCACTTGATTTTTTCAAGATGGGCTGTAGAGGCGCTCTCCTGGCTCTATTACCCGGCGTCTCTTGTGGTTTATCGTCGCTTCCTTTTTCCTGGAGGACGGAAGTTAGCCCCTTGTCTATATCATGGGAATGTTGACTTAATGTCGTAGGCATACGCCTGCTCACTTTTTTCAACTGCTGGAGTGCAAAGATTGATATAGGATTAGACTCGGATATTTGTTGAAACAGTTTGGCCAGCGTGGACCCGTCTAGCGAACCGCAAAGCCGGTCGCTACTCCAAATCCTCCAGAAGAAGTTCTCCAGTCTGTATCCAATGTCGCCTTCATGGACCGAAGGGTGAGTGTTGTATACTGAAACATCTGAGTCAGCTTATCGCTACATCGGAGGAAATGGGCTACCTTTCCACAGTCGCCTAACATCGCTGGTATCCACGACATTCCTGTCGTCCAGCTCCGACGGCACTTTCCTCGTTGTCGACACCAAGCCCTTCGGAAGAGATTCCATTTTGAGCGCAGGGTGGTGGTAAACTTGGTGAGAGGTAAGTGTGGAGCAAGTGAGGTGTATCGCAGAAACTACATGATCAGAAGGAGAGGTTATGACTGCATTTTTGGGAGATGGTTGTCCAAGGTGAGATGGCGGTAACAGAAATGCATTCACAGATAGAAGCCTAGCGGTGAATTGAGGGGTGTGAAAAAAAAAAAAAAAAAAGAGCACAACCAACGCAGGGGGAAGCGAGCGATACAACCAATAGTAAACTTCGTCAGTAACTAGTACTAGAGAGGAGAGTAAGAATGAGAGGTAGAATATCCTCTCGTATTGGGAAAAGCCGTTGACCAGTCCGGGGATCCCACTGCAAGGGCACGTTGTTAAAGGCCGAGTAAAACCCAGAAGATCCTCGCAGCGTAATGAAGCAATCAAGCCTCCCTTGCCAAGCTATCCACTCGACAGGCAAGATATTCACACCGTTCTTCAGCCGCAATTGAAGTCTGCAGATGCAGCAGCTTCGGGGAAGGCGAAACGAAGACGAAAGTAGGCAGAACAAGCGACGATCTCGCTCTTTGTTGGCCTTAGCCGTTGTTGGGTCTTACCATTTGCTGTATTTCGAGTGAGAGGATGGCCAAAGTGGATAATGGGTAAAATTAAAAGGAGTTGAATAAAGGGAGGAAAAGGAAAGAGAAAGTTGCTGCCCTACAATCGGGGCCACCATTGGAGAGCTGCCGTTTCCACGAGCTCCTACTGGTCCAAGAGGAGATTAAAGAGCGAACGGTGAACAAAGGGCGGTCCACATGGAGGAGGGAATTCTAGAGAGGTATTTATTTACCAAATTCAGTGAGTGATGATCAGGGCGAGGTATGTACAGTACATGGGGAATAAGTAGTCGTAGACTAAACACTTCTGGACCACATTTTAGTAGTTTTTGTCTACATCGGGTAAGGTCCTGGAGACTATTAGGTCATGATTGTGAGATGTAGTGAAATGTCAATACGACAATTGGTTTATTCTTTGCCACCTACACTACTACTAGTAGTATTTAGTTGACACTACCATTGTTCTTTATTGGGCCCCTCGAATTCTAGACATAATAATTCAGGCCCCCTTTCACGAAATGGGGCCGAACTAAGGAGAAAAGAACAGCGGATATCCATCAAAGGCTGGGTGTGGGATGGCCTTCCCGTCAAATGACCGGCTCACCGTTCGGTCCCTGGGTGTGATTGGTGATCCACATCTTCTTGAAGGATCATGAAAGACCTTAAGCCACATCTGTCCGAGGGTCTTGTCAGACCTAGATCGGAACGAGTTACATGGATGCCCGTGTATGACTCTTCCTCCGAGTGATTGGTTGACTGGCTGGGGCACAAACGAATATCAGCACCGTGTCCTCTCTCGGGGAATATCGTTTGGCCTTGCATTGTCCCATCTCTACCCTGGTCTCAACCAAAACATATCGGGAAAATAAAAACCTTCCTTTGTGATATGGGATGCACTAACACCCTGGAAATGCTGAACAAGCCGAAGGGGATAGGTCATATTCAGTCACGGGGCCCTTATCACCTGATGCTGCAGCCTGGTCACTAGGCCTGCCGCATTCCATGTTTCGCCTTACTCCAAATCCATCTGGATATACATACGAATTACCGTGACTATGACCCTCTCCACTCCTTGCTGGGCAATTCATCGGAGAGCAGACAGCCGCGATCGTCGCTCTGATAGGCCAACATCAATCCCAGAGTCCAGACCTCAAAACTCCAGAGCCACGGTTCCATGGGAATGGTGCAGCTATAATAAACACCTATCCTACGTCACTACATTGAATTCTGGAGCTACAAAATTCCAGCATTTCCGACTAGCCTAACTACCTGGAAGCCTTGTTTCTCGTGCGCAGAGCTAATCTGACCCTTTGGCCCAACGGATGTCGTCCTACGTATCGCCCTCGATTAAGGGGAAGGAAATCGACAGGCATGCCCTTGAGTCTGGAATCTGATGGTTTCGATGGTCGTGACGTCTAGGTTTTTGGGCGATATTAGGCTGGTCTATTAGCCGACCCCCAGCCTTACGGATCACATATTACAAATGACCTCTCTCCACCAATTCTATATTTTGTCACTCCACCTCCCTTCCTAACTCTACTTGCCTTCTGAAGCTCTATCCAAACCAGAACCAAACAAAACATCAGGAGATAAAACAAGGTAACATGATGTAAGACAAAAAAAAAAGTCAAATGAGCAATTAGAGTTCGAAAACAATTATACAAAAATGCTATGTGATTATTCTACGTTGCAATGCTCTGGCTTAGTACGGGTGCTTTATTTTTTATCTAAAAATTCATAAACAAACCAATTACACAACCAACAGGCGAGATGGCCGAGCGGTCCAAGGCGGTTAGTACCACTATCCATAAAATATCTCAACGAACGTTCACTAATAATCTCTCAGCTGGAGTAAGGTTCCAGTCTCGAAAGGGGCGTGGGTTCAAATCCCACTCTCGTCAACATCTTTTTTTCTCCTGTCTTTTTTGGTTCCTTTCTTTCTTTTCTCTTTTTCATTTACTTCTTTCTCTCCGTCTCCCACAATATGGCTCTTGGTTCACTAAGGTTATTATGCATTGACATACCCCCTATCCAGTAGGGCAATGGCACGTCCAAATCTATATATTCCATATCTAATCATCTACGTTGCCTTGACCTTACACGTACATAGACCGTACTGCTGGGCGGAATCCTCTGGCATTGCTGTGAAAGGCAATACATGGCCACAAGGAAGCCTACATAAGGCTAAAGCACCGATAAATGTCTGTCAACATGGGAAAATCGATTTGTACAATGATGGATCTAGAATACTCATATTTTGGGTGCTGGGTGCGCATGCATCCATGGAAATGCACCGGCACCCACCGTAATCACCTCCATGGTAGTTATAATAATGGCGATGACTTGCAAAGTCACATCATGGTATGTACATATCTATATACATGATATGCTGGTATAACGCAAAGCTTTTGTCTGTACTCCGTGAGAAGTTTTTGTAGAGAGGTGTATCCCAAATAGGGAACCCTTGAACCTTCGCGATAGCTTTCAATCACAGGTAATTTTCCTTCCGCCATCCTGGATAGAGTCCAGGACAATATGTGCCTTCAAAGTGTTATGTACCCAAACGCCCATGTCTATGTTCTCAGGCGCACCTTCTACCCGTGATGCGTCAAGATTACCGAATCTCATGGGACTGGGATAGTGCAGAAAGCTGGGCTCTTGTCAGGATAGAGCTTTCCACTATCCAGATGTATGTGCGGCGTCGCATTCGTACTTGGCTCGACCACAACATCACGATTGAACGGGGAGGTAGTGCTGAGTAGGCTGAGGTGATCCACACGGGGACCCTTGCATGAGTTGAGGGACACGTGGTAGAAACAAAGTTATCGATGTCGCTTTGATCTTATGTTATTGGTCGACCCGCCTGCCATAAGTAGCGTCCTATATACTGGATATCAAGATATTTGCTGATCTTTCAGCCCGGACGAATCAATGTCAGGTATTTCTCAAGACTTTCTCCAAGAACATTGATAAACGGCCACTGCGTGTTCTTTCGGAACAGGCGGGACCAGAGTCTGATGACTGCAAGTCCAAGGCCGACAGGGTCCAAGCTAGGGACAGTTTCCCAGTCTTCCAAGTCCATCGAGGAATATGCTTCTTCGACAATACAACGTGTCCAGTTCAATATTCGACTCTCATTATCTAGGTGATTTGAAATTAGCTAACCCGCACTGTTCATTGTGATGATCAATCCATGTGTACATACCACTTAAATTCTGATCACTCCCTGTCTCCGCTAAAGTGAGAAGCCACTTGCTGAGGAGGACAGCACATTCTAAACTGGCAATTGAGTGGCGGACGCTCCAAAAGAACGCTTGACTGCGCGCAACATGATCGATTCCTAGCCGCACAGGGATACTTAAGGCATGCGCCGAATATATAAGCGCAGGAGTCAGTCGATAGCTTCTGCCAGGCCTAGGTGATCTGTGCAACGCAGAGGCTATGCGGTATGGGTCCCTAGTCTCGAGTTGACGGTATGGCCCCAGATTGAGGGAAAGGCGAACGTAGGCTAATCCCAACAGTGAACTCGAAGTAAAGGGAATGGGACCATTATCATTGTGAGGATCAAGACTCGATTCCGGGGCTTGTTGCCAAACTGAAGTCCAGGACCGGAGAGCTCTCCTAGTGAAGAACGTCAATGGCTTACTAAAAGACACAAGATAGGAGTAACTCACTCGAGTTTATTCAGCTCTTCTGTCGGTAGCGCAAGGGCTTGGTCTCCAGTCGGTAAAGAGAGCTCACTCACAAGATGGATGCGCTGAAGAAGACCGTGGAGAAGAATGTAGTTTCCCAGCGGCGCAGGGATTGGATCTAGCAAGACCGTCGTCCGCGATGGCTGTAGTAAGAGCGCTAGAGCGTCTTGAAAGAACAGTTGTTGAGCGCCAGCCTCTTTTTGGGCGAGCTCCCATTCCTGGGCGGTGGTTGCTTTCCACTCCTTCGTGGAACAGGGTAGTCGCAAATGAACCTCACTACTGCGAAGTACCGGGTAGATGTTGTACGCTATACTATGGACATGGACGAAGCAGAAGGAGATGAACCTGGTACGTCGAATGGATTCTTCTTCCGCCCATTCATGCCACTGCATGGGTGAGTGTCTTGGGACAACCGTAATGTTTTCAGTCAAGCCGAATTCACGCAAGCACCGCACCAACAGGCCTTGTAAACTAAATGCTTCTTGAACGAGTTCGGACTTCTCCCATGTGGCGTATCCCATTAAGGTGAGCAGAGTCCGAATGGTTTCGATTTGTCTCCACGCACTCATTCCGAGATCATTTTCCGAAGGAGATAGTGCTGTAGCTTGACCTGTCTGTTGGGATAGTTCACGGATGCTATCTAACGGTATTTGGATGATACCATTGTATGCTGCCAGTGGAGTGTGTGTTTCCTTAGACAGTTTATGCAACACGATCGCTTTGGAAGCATAGAAAAGCCGTTCTGCGTTACGGTGCTCAAACCGATACTGGGCACCTATTGTCATCAAGGCTAAAACAAGCTCGGGGGCGCGCTCATTGATTCGCAGTGTTGGAAGATGTAGATATGGCAGATGAGGGTGGAATCCATCAAAAAAAGATGTCAGATATCTTGTTAACGTGTGCCGCGAGGGGAGGACGAAGTCGGGAATAAGGTGGCGATGCTCTTCTAGGGAAGCCGCAAGACGTAGCCGTTGTTCTTCACTAACCCTCGGTGGAATGACCTTCATAGAATGTTGAGGAGGCTCTGGAAAAGGTTAGCAACCCTGATCTCGATGGAACTCGGTAGTCAGTCAGGGATCCACTGCTCACCATAGTCGGAAACCGTGCCTAAGCTTTGATCCCCTGAAGGTACCGAGGGCAGCCAGGATCGGAAGGGCGAATCAGCGCGCGAGCGCTCCGCCTGGCTCCGACGAGAGGTACCTTGTTGCGGCTCTCTGGGGTTCCTGACCGGGTCAGGCACGTCCGCAGGAACTGTACTCTGAACCTGAGGCACTTCCCTCAGGGCGGGAACCCATTCCGAAGGCAATCCAATGGAGTCCAAAAAATGGGTGAATTCTTGGAAATGATTAAGCTCTTCAGGAAGATACGGCAATGGCTGGGCTAGAGAGGGGTCAGCCTTATGGCTATCCGAGCACCATGGTGGATAATACTTACGAGGGGGTTGTGTGTCCCGAAAGCTACCGGGAAGCAATAGTTGAGCAGCCTGTAAGATGTCCGCATCATGAGTTACTGCAGGATGTGGGCCTAAGCCTGTACTCTGACCACCTGCATTAAGCATGCTCTGGTTCTGTTCCAGGTACGGTCCGTGCTGCGGCCCGGACCACTGCTCCATGGGAGGTGGTACGAGAGGGATATCCGGGCGTGGTGCGGGTTGTACATTGTATGGTTGGGTCACCGGGGAATCTGATGTACGCCGCGCAAGCGACTGACCTGCAGCTTCTTGCTGGGGCTGTGAGGTCGGCGATATCAAGCCATTATTCTCATGGGTGATGCGCGTGTGGCGCTTTAGTAGATCCCGTCGGGTAAATGCAGCCCCGCAGAAACAGACATACGGCTTTTCCTTTGTATCTGCGCGAAATCCTTAACAATGGCCCTTTTTTTTTTTTTTTTTTTGCGGACAATGCGATATCCGGCATAATTTATTACTTAATTTTCTTATGAGGACGGGATCCAACTTACGAGTGCGTACGTGCCGTTCCAGATGTTCCGTTCTCCTGAATGTCCGCCCGCAATGGTCGCAGACACGAGCTTTTGCTCCAACGCTCGAGCGACGATTGCCACGAGGTTGAGGTGAGGACGATTGTGACAACATCAAGACATTTGGGGGAGTAACACACAGACGATTCGGATAGGTATAGCTCCCCACTTGGAGACAATTGCATGCAAGGGGGGTTCGGGGGTGGGTTGGCGGACTTTTGACTTGGAGGAGGTTGAATGGAGTTTGAGGGAAAGAAACAAGAGAGAAAGATTGACTCCAACGCTAGCGCCACTTCGGGAACCCCACCGCGACTTTTTGACTCCAACAACATAACACAACCCGATCGGCTTGGTTGCGAACTCTTTGTTTATTTTGATACTACTGTGTATGAGTAGTAGTACAATAGTATCTATTTTTATTTTTTTTTACATTTTTGGCAGGAAGATCCCACAGCTGAGCTTGAGACAAGCTCTACGCGGATTCATGGCGCGAGCTTATACATTTCCCGGTGTGGCCGTCATCACCGGAGCGGGTGGGACTGGTGCGATGAGATATCGCAAAGCTCCTATGGTTTGTATTGCTAACATGCCAACCAGGTATCGGAGCAGCAGTTGCAAGAAGTTTTGCCTCGGCGGGCTGTGACAGAATCGCAATCACAGACCTTAACCCAGCATCGTTAGATGAAACCAAACAAGCAATTCTTAGCTCCTACCCCCAAGTCCACTTCGTTTCCCGAGCGGGTAATATCGCAGATGAACAATTCGTGGACTCGTTCATTGCCGAGGTAGCCCATACCTTTGGACGGTTGGACTACGCAGTGAACTGCGCTGGAATCTTCGGAGATGCTTTGCGATCGACAGAGATGTCGACGGAGAACTTTGACCAAATAAATAATGTCAACTATCGAGGATGTTGGCTATCTTCAAGGGCAGAACTAAGACAGATGATCAAGCAGGAGCCGCTACCGAGTCATGATCCTAGTCGCTCTCCTCAGAGGGGGGCTGTGGTCAATATTGCAAGCCAGCTAGGCATGGTTGGCCGCCCTAAGGCTCGTGAGTGAATGCCCTATTTTCTCTCTCTGCTGCTCTCTCGCTGCGTAATAGTTTCACTAACGTCTACAGCTGCCTACTGTAGCTCCAAAGCCGCCATAATCGCCATGACACGGTCTGATGCTATAGATTATTCGAAAGATGACATCAGAGTGAATTGTGTCTGCCCCGGTATAATCGAGACACCGATGACAACACACAGCGAGGAAGTTCGCGAAAGGCTGAGGCCCGCCGTGGATATTGCCCCCATGAGAAGAATGGGGCAGCCAGACGAAGTTGCGGATACGGTATTGTTCCTCTGTTCCACTTTCGCATCTTTTGTTCAGGGCCATGCCTTGGTTGTGGACGGGGGGTATGTACTCAATTAATGCAAGACTGATGAAGTAAAATTGGTATGTACGAGAAAAGTTCATGCAAAGCGCGGCAATATCAAAGTAATCAAATTGGTTATCGTTTTATTATTAGTGATAGGTGAATAGGGTTCTGAAATGCCGGGCTGATGATTCTGTAACTGTACACCCACCAGCCATTGATCCCAGAGCATCTCATAGTATTATCGTGATCAGCGCGATTAGCATAAGTGTTGAAAAGAAACCAATTCAAATAAATGTCATTATCTTGTATCGTGATGTGATCTCATCGAGTGTCTCCAACTGCCAAGGCCCATATTTATTGTATGTGTTGGGGTAAACATGCATCGACTCCAACCTAACAATGATTCTACCATACAGGTTTGACGGAGATTTTCTTTTCTTTTCCATTTGTATTTGTATTATTGTTATTATTTTTACTATTATTATCATTTTTTATCTTCAGCTTAATTTTTATTTTTCTTTTATTTTTTTTTTTTTTATATTTTTTTTTTAAAATTTCTCGGCGATTAATCTAGAAGCATAAAGTGAGAGTCGTAGTATACATGTGGAGTAAATCTCTTGATAAGGCTTGGAGTATGTATACCAAGTTATCTATTAATTTGCTGCTGTTAGTTTACATTGATCGTGCTTTCTAGACCTTGTGTCAAGTCCTGCCGCTTTTATGGGAGTTCTTGTGTGACTAAATTCCGAGTGATCAGGAAACGCCCTTGGATGCTCCGCGACATGCACCTCAGAGTTTCAGACCAGAGCACTCTACAGTACTAATAGTATGTACCTAGTAAACTACATCCAGAAATTCCCAGAGTTGTGGAAGAAACGGTGTCTGTCAGTGGACCTCTCCGAACTTTATTTGAAATTGATTGACCTGACAGCTCCAAGTGACAAATACTGAATCTATCATTCAACATATTCCAACAGATCACCCAAAAACCGAGCCACATCGTACCAAGTCATCCACCATTTGCCATTGAGATAACACGCAAGCTCAGACTCCCATCCTCGAGCTCTCTCCAGAAGTGAAGCCGATTTATCTACCCATATCGCTCGGCCCTCCTTTTCCGCCAAACCAGTATAATACCTGCTATCGTGACCCCAAAGCTTGAAATCAAGTTCATACCGAGAAGTGAATTTTCTCACCTCTTCCTTACTGTCTTCCAGCGAATAGTCATCAAGGACAAAAACAGTCAACGCTTTCAAGTCGGAGATAAAAGGCTCCCTCCTTGGAGAGGACAAAATTCGATCAACAGTAGACGCTGTCGTATGCCCAATCTTGCACTTGCCAGTGCATTTCTGGGTTCCCATGCGCTCCTCTAGGGCTCCTTTTTCTTGTGTGCATTTATCTTCCGCTTCCCGTCTATCCTTTTCGCATTGGTTGGCAGCTGATCTCTTCTCAGCCTCGCACTGTTGAATTTTATCATTGCACTTGGCGGTTTCTGTAGTCTGATCCTTCTGACACTGGTCTAGCTGGCTCTCTAACACTGTCTTTTTGGATTCACACTGCATGGCCTTCTCAAGGGAGTTCTTGTTGTCCTGCAACAGTGTATCTTTGCTATACTGGCACTCATCCAGGCTCTTCTCGCTTCGCAATTTCTCCGACTCGCACCTGGTGATCTTTTCACCACAGGCCCCATTCTCCTCCTGGCATTTCGCTTCTCTCTCTTTGCATTCTTTGGTGACAGAATCGATTTGTCCCTGGCAATCGTCCGACAGTTTGTCGGATTTCTCATTCTTCTCGAAAAAGAGCCATCCGTCACCAATAATGGTATCATAGGATTCCACAGTAACCTTAGCACAAAGCTTGCTCGAAGCTCTCCATACACTGGCCTTGCATTGGGGGTCTGTAGCACAATTCTCGGCACATGCTTGTGCCGTTTTGAATCCCCTTTGGCCTGGTTCATACGTGCTGGGGTACTTGTTGCACATGTAGTCAAATTCATATCCAGCGACAACTCCCGTCCCGCTAGACGGGCCGGAGCAGCATTTCTGGAGATTCTCCTTTGGGGTTTCGCTGTTCGCAGAGAAACATTGGTTGGCCAGCACGTTGCTGCTGGCTAGGAGTGTTAGATATATAAGATTCGGTTTTAAAGGCATGATGAATCGAGCTGCTAGAAGGTGACTGTGTTTGTCGGGGCTTTGCCATGAAAGACTTCAGGAAATAAATAGTAAACTTATATGCCTGATGAGCTGGAGAACTCTAGAAGCGGGATACTAATCCCGTACTGTGGGCCAGCTGGGGTTCTTTTTTACAGCTGGGTCCATATATGGATGGTAATCGCACAAGCAGAGTTTTTCCACCTGCAACAGCGATGTATTTGTAAAACCATTACAGCTGCGTCAGAAATCCTAACCTAAATCTCAACGATGACAGTTTTCCCGAGTTACATATGGATAAATGTACATGGCGCTCTTAGTGGGTCGCGAAGAAAGACTCTAAAGGACCTTTACAGATGTATGTATTTCCGCTAGTAATTACTAGGTGACCTTGACTATACCTGGAGATGAACTGGCGTTAGTTCCAGGGATCTGCATAGCTGAGCTTCCAAACTTCAAAGACCCGAACTTTCTGCTCCACCGGCACGCTACTAGATCGTCTACTAGATCGTCTAGTATCTGCTCTCCGGACTACTCCACAGATAGATGGCTGGCTGAGCCTGATACTCAAATATATTATGCTTGCAGCTGTTCTACCATATTGAGTAATATCTACGTAGTATGTCTATAGGATTGATGGACTGAGCTCGGTTAAGTAGTAAATCGTGTACCCGAATCCAAGGTGCCATGGATCCTCTCATGAAATAACATTAATCCCGCTAACTTTAATGAATACTACACCTGCTTGTTACTAGTTCTATTTATATCTCAGTACTTCATACTACCTACCGATAGAGTAGCGTGCTTCGCGACTCTTTTACTAGGGGATAGCAACCAACTCAGTCGGCAATTTCATTCGGGAAGTGGATCGGCAAACACTGAGACTACGGGGTATGTATGACAGGCTGACTGTGTACAGGCTGAATTGTGGGGCAAGCTAACTGACGGATCTAGTAGGAGATCAGATCTAGGGTGTCTGTATCATTTGCCACGGCTGCAGGCGGGCTTTTGTTACCTGTCCCAGGTATAGAGCTGAACCATGCCATAGGATCAACAGATCAACCGTGTGAATCGCGGTGAGTTCGGACTCTACTTGACTTGCTCAGTGGAGTATCTGGGCAGATTAGGCCTTGTAATGGACTTTCCCTCATTCAGCTGCACAGAATTCGTTGAATCTCGGGCATCGGTGCGACTGTGCCCCATAATACAGTGGGAGCTGGGGTGTGGTGGATGATTCGACGGAATATATAAGATTTTACTTCCATCCCTTCTCGCCTTTCGTTCAACTTCCCCGTTCACTTGAATGTGTGTTGTTCCTTCAATATGCACTTAACGGCAGCACTTACCCTTTTCTTTGCTGCCGCTCAGGCAAGCCCTCCCATCCAGCAGGTCATCGGAACCAGTGGGAGATCCCTGCACCGATGGTCACTGGATGATATCGTTACCTCTTACTTTGGAGACGCCTCCAAGTGTTGTCCTAAGGGAACTCAATTCGACGGCGAGAGATGTGTTCTCGACGGTCCCAAGTGCGACAATGGCAAGCTCGTCGATGGGAAGTGTGTAACCGACCCCATTTGCCCTGTCGGCCAATGGAATGGCCAGTTCTGTGTCTCGACAGAGGGCCGCATTTGCCCTGACGGCCTGAAGCCCAGTGGGAATGTTTGTGTCTATGAGTCCGGTCCTACATGTAGGGATGGCTCAAAACCAGACGGTGATGTTTGTGTCTCCAAGGGCACCCCGAAGTGTGACAATCCCGGCGACGAGTTCAAGGGCGGAGTCTGTGTCAGTACCAAGAAGCCAGTCTGCAAGGATGGATCGCAGCCCAGTGGCGGACTGTGCGTCAGTGAGAAGCCTCCAGTCTGTGGCGCTGATTCCGAGTGGGCCCCCGAGCTCAAGAAGTGCGTTTCTGGAACGCCTCCTACCTGCAAGACTGGCAAGTTCGACAACGGCTTTTGTGTTTCTGACTCAGATCCAGTATGTATCGATGATGAAAGCAAGTTCAACCGGAAGACTGGCTTCTGTCACTCAGATATTACGCCCGGCTGTGGAGACGACGCTGAGCTCCAGGATGGAAAATGCGTTGGCAACATTAAGCCGACTTGCAAGGATGGATACACTTACAGTTACGATTTGGCGTCTCAAACTGGCCAATGCTGCTCGTCTGGTATGAACTGGGATGGGGAAGCTTGCTATTCCATTCCCAGCCTGGACGGGTGCCCCTCCGACACCACCCAGGGCAAGGACCGCTGTACGAAGCCATCTGATGGCCTTGCCTATTGTCCACCCGAATTTAGAGAGAGCAAGGGCCAATGTATCGGCAGAGGTCCTTTCTGCCCTCCCATGCTCAACTATGAGCCCAGTCTCAATGCCTGCGTCGAGGATGAGACTCCCGAATGTTTGGAACCCGGCAGCAAGCTCGAGAACGGCAGGTGTATTTTGGAGCTCACCCCTGAATGTCCCAAGGGCTCTCGCCAGGAGGGCAGCTACTGTATTGCGATAATCAAACCCTACTGTGAGGGTGAAAACGAAGGGAAAGCCCACTTTGACGGTACCAAGTGTGTTTCCAATGAGACCCCTGAGTGTGAGGATCCGAGCGCCAACTTTGACGGTGAGGAGTGTCTTACTGGTCGTAAGCCGGTCTGCGACGAGGCCAATGGATTCTTCCTCCAAGGTGGCCGCTGCGTGTCGACAAAGACCCCCGAATGTCCTGACGGTGGCAAGCTCACTGCTAAGGGCGAGTGTGTTTCCAAGAGAAAGCCCAAGTGTAAGACTGGCGACCTCATTGGCAAGGATTGTGTGGTTGGTCATGTCAATTGTCCCAAAGGAACCTGGGATGGCGAGAGCTGTGTCGTTGAAGAAGAACCCAGGTGTCCTCCCAATCATAAATGGATCCCCTGCAAGAACAAGTGCGTCTCCTTTGAAAAGACTCAATGTGAAAAGGGCTATTACCCGAAGAACGGAGAATGTGTCTCCAAGCACGACCAGATTCGTTGCGACGATGGCGCGGAGTGGGACCCCAAGACCCAGACCTGCCTTGGAACTAAGCCCGAGTGTGAAGACGGTAGTGTCCCGGAGGGAGGCGAGTGTGTCTCTCAGGAGATCCCCAGGTGCCCAGATCCCGAGCGATTCGAATTCAACGGTAAGAAGTGTGTGCTCAAGAAGGGCCCTGACTGCGCTCCAGGTTTCAGACTGCTCAAGGGCGAGTGTGTTTCAGAAATAGGCCCTGTCTGTGGCTACGGCCAGGTTCCAAAGGATGGCCGCTGTGTTTTAGTCTCGGGTGACTGCATGGAGTTTGAGTTCTGCCCTACTTACAAGCCTCTGCGGTAATGTCGGAAGTCGACGTTTGTATGTATATATATGTGTAGTAGATACGAATGCAGAACCATTCGACTACTTTTACGCTATTGTCTCAAGGCGTGCTTCAAGAAAATAGAGGCCATAACTCTAGTTCCATATACGTAGCCATTTGTTAGTGGTGAGCAGATATTCCTGCAGTAATGGCACACCAAGGAACCCTAGTTTTAATACGACGGTATACACTCCCAAGTTCCCTAGATATATTAATAAGTTGGCGTTAAAATTTCACATATTTATGCACTGCTATTTACTAACTCTAACCAACCAACCACTCGACATCGTCGCCAATTTGGAACTCTAGGTCCTCAGTCTAGTGACGATAGAAGTCCTCATCTCCTCCCGCTTGATCATGGGACAGTATTGAGTGAGGTATAAAAATCAAACTCGAAAAAAGAATGTGCCTCCAACGAGAATCGAACTCGTGCTTGCGGATTGCAGTTCCTTTAGATAGGAACTGTCATATTGCTATGAGACCGCCGTCCTAACCACTAGACTATGGAGACTTGCTTGTTATTCTGCTCTTTTTTTGGCCTTATATCCCTTGTTTAGTACCTGTTCAAATCTCCAAAGCTCGGCAATATTAGACAGCCTATGCGATTCCCGTACTCTTACTTGGTTAATAAATTTTCGACGGAAGGAAACTGGGGCCTCTCTGATTATAGTTCTTTTCTTGTTACCGCCTTTCTTAATTCCCCGTATTATCTAAGTCTATGGCTTGTAGCAGGGTTAGTCCCTTGCTTTGATTTGTCTCCCTTCCAGGGTGGACGAGGTTGCCTCGGTTGAGAGTTACTAGTTTTTTGGGTAAAGAGTGGTTCAGGTACCCGAGATCATCATAGCGTATTTTCATTAAATGACATCATAAATTTGCTAACTGCAGAGCATGGTACATATTCGTAAACATGGAATTCAACGTCCCCACTGATCCGCCATAGAAACCCACTTCTCAAAGCAGTGTTCTTAGAGTAAAGAAAAAGTCGAATTCAACACTTCACATAGAAACTCTTGATCTGGGTCTCACTTCCTCCCCATCTCGGCACCCGACAGGTCGGCCTTATACCCTTCCCAAAGACGCTGACCGTCTGGTTACCAGAACAGTGGTTATCGTTGAAGAGATACACCCTGCAATGGGAATCAGTGATTTTGTCTGGGATGTAGGACAACGCTCCGCCGTTAAGAATCGCGTCGCGACACGATGTGCTTCTGCTTCCGGAGAAGAGTGTTATTTCTCCCGTGCAGTGGTCATTTTGGTATACGGAAAACTCCCAGGTTGCGTTTGGGATGGCGTGATGCTGGTGTTGAATGGAGGGGAGGGCGTACACTGTGCCGAGGAGGAGGACAGGGGCGCTGAAGAGAATTCGCATAATGTTAATCGTGTGTATAGATGAATGTTCTTCGCTTTCTCGGTGGTTCAACTGCCGCAAGCCGGTTGGGGAATGAAATCGGATTCGTTCATCTAAAGATACTGATATCAGGTAAGCGCCGCAGCCTGCAGTAGTCGGTACGAAGCAGATCACAACAGATCTGAACAAAAACAAAAAAGTCTTTGACTGGTTTAGAAAGTTTGCTTTGGATTTCACTATTTAATATTCTCTGTGGAGACCTCAAATCGGCAAGGGGCACATAAGGCCTCCAAATATAGTCCACTTACCCAAAACTCATTACCCAGTCTGCATATGCTAGGCTTTCAACGGTGGATTCCATGGGTCACAATTTCCCTCTAGTGGCGTCTAGGAAAAGGTGCATATGCACTATCCCTTTGGCCTCATTTCCTGTATTGAGTGGCGAGTGTAGATCATTGCGTGTGTTCTCAATTCTCGATGAAGTTCATATATCCGCCTGGAGAAAGTCGAAGGTTGGGTCGTATGTTGGTTCCTCTATCCCCGGTCCTAGACCAAGTACCCCAGCCGAACCGAGGCTGTGGTAATCGAGGACTTCGGAGTATCTGCAGATTCTCAGTTAATTGCACACTTTGCGGAACTAATGACAACACACATCATAAGTTTCCATGTCTCTGAAGGAAGATCGGCGTCATTGAACGACCAGTCGAATTTTTCTAGAGCTGCAGGCTCGTCGTCGGGATCATGGTAAGGAGCGAGATAGGGGTGTTGCAAAGCGGTCTCAGCTGTTAGTCTCTTGTCTGGATCAAACAAGAGCAGCTGTTCGAGGAGGCTGATGACTGTCATAACAAATGAGTCACCTTAAACGTGTGTTTATTCAAGTTAAAGGGTTATTACCATTGTTGTCGAATTCGTGGAACAAAGCCTTCAGTGGACGTGGTTCCTGTTTTGGTAGTGAATTGACAACCCGCTGAGTCTAGAAGGCCCTTAGTGTAAGCGTCTAATGTGGTCTCTTGTAAGATAGGAGTGAGAACACTCACATTTCCACTAGTTATTTTCTGAACCACCTCTGCAGGTGGGTTTCCTAGCACTTCTGTGATCAGGAAGAACTGGTGAATGTGGTCCTTCCCTGGGAATAGTGGCCTCCCTCGAAGCATTTCGGCGAGAATACAGCCCGCACTCCAGATATCCACCATCTTACCGTATCTCTGCCATGTCAACATGATCTCTGGTGCTCGATAGTACCTCGTCGAGACATAACCGGTCATCTGAGGTTCTTGTACTCGAGCCAGACCGAAATCGCAAATCTTTAAATCACAGTTCTCATTGATCAGGAGATTGCTTGGTTTCAGATCACGGTGTATGACGCCGGCAGAGTGGATATATTTTAGTCCGCGCTGTAGAAGGTTAGGATTTCTCTACTAGATCATCACCTATACGAGAAGCAATACCAGTATCTGGTACATGAAGTATTGAGCAAACTTATTGTCGAGGGGCCTTGCCCTTAAAAGTCGGCTGAGATCAGTGCCCAGGAGTTCCGTTACCAGGTATCTAGCAAAGCCTGGCATCAGTACGCTGTGAGAGCTTGGCTCCAAGGTAAAAGCTATCTATATGTAGAATTCTGCCATACGTACATGTCCTCTAGTGGAGAGATAAAGATATCGCACAGGCCAATAAGCTGCCTCAAGTTAGCGTTGCAGGCGTATCTGCGGGTGAGCACGACTGAGGGGTCCAAACATTCTCATGGCGCAGCTGTTTCAGAAGTTTGACCTCTCTGTACGTCCGCTTGGCAATGGAAGAGTTGGCAAAGGGGTTCATCATCTTCTTGACGGCGACATGTTGCTGAGTTATTTGGTCATATGCGGAACTGAAGCCCCTTTTGTTAGCCTGCAAAAACCAGAGGCCAAGATCGCTTTGGACCCAATATCCAGGATAGGTGTAGTATATACCACACAAGTCCGAACGCACCCAAACCGACCGGTTGCACATTTGCGTATCTGATGGAATGTTATTTTACATCGTTACGAAGTATCTCACCCATGAAGACCGGTACCTGCTGGTGGTTTCGAACGTAGTCCCCAAGATTTCTGCACGAATAAATTCCATGCTGTCGTCCAGGATCGACGTGGTAGCAGTGACAGGTTTCTAAAAAAAAAAAAAAATGATAAAAGTAAAAAAAGATAAATAAAAAAAGGCCCAGAATAAAAAAGTTGAACAGCAAAGATTGTTTGAAGGCGTCAGCCCTGCCTTTTCCCACAATGACGAGAAATCGATTCAGTCGAGACTTTCGGCTCGTTGAAGCGTGAAATGGGGACCACCGTAAGGCTACCAAATGGGGAATTCCAAAAGCTACCTTGTCCGCCACTTGTTCCTTGTGGGTTGACGGAGTGAGAAGCGCGAAAGGGAGAACTGCCGTTATCCATCCGTAGGCCTCGAGGGCTCATGTCACCCAGGAACTGGCCATCCTGATTGGCGGGATGAGATGCCACCAGCAGGATGCCCCCGAATCAAGGCACGCAGCGGATTTTCGCTGCAACATTTCTCAAGTATCCACTCCCCTTATATCCACACTCGAACCAGGTGAACGGAGCCCCTATATTTGGGTAGCCCATAGTCCTCGTTAACTGCTGGTGTGCTAATGTCCTTCCTGAGAGTTGTGACACATCCCTCCCGCTGCCAGCTCACCATGCAACCCAGGGCCTCATATGCTGTCAACTCAGATTACGCTGAGCTACTATGATCACAGATCGAATATCTAAAAGGAAAAGCATCACCTGAGTCCCACTGAAGTGAAGCCTGCCGCTCAACTAGCCACTGCTCGATTCTTATTGCCACTGGATGCACGGCTTGCATGGCTTACACGACTCCCCAATCACAGCTTGCTGCGAATCTTCCCTCTACGACAACTGACCGAACAGAAGGAGCACTGCTCCCGCTTTATTTCTTCAATCCCACTGACGATTTGATCTCGAGTATGGTTCCGGGGTCCGGAATTATGTTCCGAAGTTTGCCGCACAGCCCTAGGATAATGTTTCCTGGACAGTTCATTAGCGTGAGTTCCATTTGACAGCTATGAGACTTACAGATTGATATCCAAACGCTTTCTCGCCTAATATTACCCTTGCCAAGTTCACCACAACAGTCAGCAACTCGCTTCTCAGTCACCATATATCGAGCATCACAATCGAAACCCGGCTCTACGCTTCATAAGAACCTTACCATGCTCATCTCAACTGTCAGGCACACTCCTTGGTCAGAGGAACCATAAAGGGTGATGGAGCCCACAGCCACCGCCGCCAGAGCGTCCCTACAACAAACCCAGAGAAGTGCCCTTTCCCTTGGCCACACAAACCATATCACATACATGCCAGTTCTCACCACTACCTTTTCTCCAGGGTTCTTTCATTCACTATTGTCCCTACACCCTCAAACGCAACCCAGCATCTCAGCACCCCAGCGCCCGGTTTCCGGATCCACTACGTTGGGGAGGGGGGGGGGGGGGGGAAGCCGTAAAAAAAAACGGCCCAGAACACCACACAAGCCAATACAAGCCATTCCCAACGAGAACAAAGCATTGCATGTGAAAACACTCCCTACGCCACCCAGCTCGCTTCCAAGCGGACTAACGTGAGGTTCCGCAAGCCCTAGATATCCGGTGGTTATTCGGCCATTTCACGGTAGTTACTCGGTAGCCGTCAAGAGTTCGTCTTCGAAACCATTCTTCTAGAGACCCTTCTTGGGGATCTAAAAGAACCCGCTTTTGCTTATGGAGCTTGCCAACTTCTAACACCACCTAGTGTGGTGGCTGTCAAAGCGTCTAGGTAGAAGTTAGCCTTTCTTTTCCCAAGGAGTAAACCGGATACCGAGGTATTGTGCATGCAGAGTGATATTGTGCGTCACCATGGATAAAGATGAGCAATACGTTGCCATTTGTGGAGCTTCATTGATATAGTCCGACACTGTGGCGCATTTTGGTTCTGTTGGGCCAGACCTAGGTGCCAGACCTTTACCATTTTTGAGAACTACAGTGGGACACTACTTGAGCATTGGTGAGTGGTGCGTATCAGACCATTGTGGCAAACGTCATTCTGTTCGTATTTATCATCACGATCCCCATAATGGGAGAAAAAATTGCTCAAGGGGGAAGAGGTAGACGAACACGCATCTACTGGCCCACCCAAATTTCTAGTAACGTTAAGATAGGTGGTAGGCACTAGTGGTAGGGTTACGAAATGCTCAGGTACACTGTGGCAAAGGGATCATCACCGCCTAAACCATCTCCAATCACATGCTCTGGAGGATGTGGCAGAATCTGGGTGGGAAAAGATGTATGGCTAATATCGCCAGCCAATAATTATCGATCTTATCATGAGGATGATGATGGTCCATCCATTGATGGTGGCAATTACCTAAGATGCTCCAAGAGCGGCAGCCTGCGTCTTTGATCGACATGATACAGAAGCCATGTCGTCATATGATGGGATTTACAGGTCTGGCAGCGATATGCGTACTGCAGTTTTTTAGAAGAGCTGACTTAGGCAGAACTTATCGATAGCTACTCGGGAACAAGCCTACCAGAGTGGCCTGGAAACTGTCTCAACCTTAACCACTTAGGAAGTTAAAAAGTGCAACAAGGACACAATCTGTTTCTGGTGTAGAATTCTACGGCATGTAAAGAAAAAACATATATACAGTCTAACAATCATGTAACGACAATTCATTCAGGCGATCATCGATGATACAATACATTATTCACTGCGTTTTCTTCGTCGTCGAAGCAGTAGATGTGGGCGCAGAGTAGAGCCACACGATGACGAAGGCCAGGAAACCGCCGATAACAGACCAGAGGCCAGCGATCCAGACCCATCCTCCGCTGATCTTCCAGCTGCGAGGATACTCGTTGTGGGCATAGTGGCGGACAGTCACTTCGTGCTTCTCCTCGATGTTGGTGAGGAAGGGACGCTTGTAGTTAACACGGAAAGAGAAGATACCGTGTTGGTCAGGAACGATGAACTTAGTGCTGTAGATGGTGCTGTTTTCTGTCTTGCCGGAAGGTTGGAGGTCAAGGCGATGGAAGGGGGACAGCATGGTGAACTCGAGTTGAAGGGCGTCATTCTCGGGGACCTCGAAAGGAAAATACTTGTCGTAGCTGTACTCGGAAACCTCAATGCTGAAGACCTGTGAAGAGGTTTGTCAGCTTATTGCTAGTAATATCTCACAATTGCGTGGCCGTCGTCACATACTGTCTCGTTCTTGATCCGGTAGATTTTAGGGTTCAATTCACCATCCTGGGCCAGATGATGCTCAATCTTGCCAACCTTGAGGACTCCAGTCTCCTTGAAGGTCCAGGCGGTCAGTTGTTTGGCAAACTCACGGTTAGCAGTCTCGGATTCCTTTCCGTCACTAGGAGCTTTGACAGTGGCGGAGAACCACTTGTCCTGGAGACTCTCGACGGAGCCCAGAAGAGTGAAACGGGCAGAATTCCGGGCTTGCATGGCCGAAACAAGAGCCAGCTGGGAACCCGAAGCCGAAACATCCTCAACCGAGCCTGCATCCTCCTTGGGGTTGTAGCTGTAGGCAGTTGCGGGGGCGCGCAGAATGGGAGCAAGAAGTGGGTTAGAGTCGCCCAGAGTGTGAGGGGCGGTCCTTGGGAAAGCCAGAACGCCTTCGCCGTCGAAGAGTGCCTTGGTATCACGTCTCAACTGGCCGGGGCGCTGGAGAAGGAGGACATCATGCTTTTCATCCGCAGAGAGAGTATCATAGTTGAAGTGATCAACGACAACAGAGGACCGGTCGGTAGACAGATGAAGGTCAAGTTCCAACAGGAGCGAGCTGATGGCGCTGGGTGTGGTGGACTTGCCGGAAAGGGCGAGAAGGACGTTGCCGTCTTTGTTCATGAATTCGATGAGGGTCTTGGGGCTCAAAGAAGGTCCAAAGCCTGCATTATGTGTCAATTGACTTGGAGCACGGACCAGATAGTATTCTCAATGGGACAATCTGCGAACCTTTCGACCGAGGAGGAAGGAGGAGGACATGGTCGTAGGCTCTCTCTCCGAGCTGAAACAAGGAAAGCTTGTCGCTCTTAGGCGATTCGAAAGCAAGGTTATATCCCCGAGCTGTAGGAAGTTAGCACCAATTGCTTCCAGCTAACTATTGTGCCTCACCTTCCAGATCTCCCCAGAACGTAGAATAAGAATCCTTCTCAGCCTCATCCTCTAGGACAACCAGTAGACGGCTCCCCGAACTACTCAACGCATGTACAACAGCCAAGAGGCCGAACAGCAGTAAGGAAAGACACCACCGCATCTTACAGAGTTCCGCACAGCGGAGCAATAGAACGACGGCGAAGGATGAGCAGAGGGAATTCGAAATCAAAGCTGGGGTGAACCGGAGTTGTCATGAAGATCGATGAGTATGTAAACGGGCGACGTGTTTGGACCGAATGCCAAGACTTGGTCGCCGCTTTGGAATTGACGGGCGCATTACATTGCCGGACTTTCGTCACTTTCAACCTCCCCTCTCCCCGTCGCACGTCTCAACCACACACACCACCCCCTCCCAATCGCCTTTCCCTGGACCCCGGGAATCGCTCAATTCTACGGTCGACCAATTGCACTCGATAAAGTGCGTTGATCTTTTTTTAACCCGCCGGTACCGTCCGCTCAACCGTCTCGCGACCACTGTTCCTGCGAAAAGTTTCTTTTAACGTCCGACTACTTCCAACCTTTCCCTATCACAATGACTACCCCTCAATTCTGGTCGACGCCTCTCCGCTACCTTCGCTGGGCCTCTCACGAGAAGCCCGCTATCTTCTACTCGCTTGTCGTTGGTGCCATGGGCCCCGTCATGCTCGTGACTCTCCCCCCGATCAGACGGGCCTTCGGCGACGTTGACCCGGAACCCATCCCCCTCACATATCCCAGTAAGTCCATCTCTACATCGTTCCGTGTTGTTTCGTTCTTCTATTTCCGCATCTTCCTAGGCCATGGTTGGCTGACTTGACATAGTTCCCCAGGGACCCCGGGTTATCCCGCAGGGCTACGATGACGAGTAAATCCGCCAGTGACTGTGAATGGAGTCCGTGTCGATTTTCAGATTTGATTTTTGCTTGGTGTATCTAGCTGGGAATTCGAGTCAATTCAAAAGACTACCTACCTACTCTGTCGGACACCTCCGCTTACACCGCCTATCGCCTGAGGCTGGGCAGGAGATTTTGTGTTGTTCCGGGTTGATATTCGAATAAATGGTTTCTGGATTGCTTGAGGCGCTCTTCTTACCATTGCGCCCCCCCTCAATCGTCTCTATACCTCACGGCCTACGGGCTTGGTGGTCAGCGTGACTGCTGTGTATTGTACAGGAAAATGATTATAGAGCGGTGAATAATGCCATTTGTTTCCTATCCTATGGTAGTAGTTCGGGGCGGCTATTCACCTGTGATTCGGTAATACTAATTCAATAAATGACTGGTGTCTGATATCCCAAAGTATGCAAGCCATATTCTTAAGTCAGCAGTGCTATTCTTATTCAGCTGTCGTCATTTCTTCATCTTCGTCAGCAACGGAAGTGTTCTTGTCTTCGCCCTCGTTTCCATCTTCAGTTTCGATAGACTCAATGTCAGTAATGTCAGTATCGAAGGGCAAAGTGTCAGTGGCAAAAGTTGCACTCGTATCAGCCGAAGTAACCTCAGCAGTGGTACTTTCAGGGTCGGTAATATCTATCTCAATCTCATCATCTCCATCACTATCTGTCACAGCTTCGTAGTCAGATAGGAAAAGTTCCTCGTCACTATCAACATGCCAATCACCATCGGGCCAAGTGACCCAGGGGAGTTCCTCGTCATCAACCTTGCAGCACGTCAGATAAGGTAGTTCTCCCATAAGATCCGGATCGTAATGACTTTCGTTAACCAACAAAACAGAAACAAACTTGCTCATTTCGCCCTTGAGTATGTTCAGTGTTCTATCAAGCATCTTGGCCCTGTACGCACTCATAGGAAAGGCGTTCGTAGTTGCCTGTTCTTCGGTATCTAGGTAAGCATCGCCTCCGGTGTAGATAGCACGATAGAATGCGGCACCACCGTCACGAGCATAATAGGTACGGTTTTCGGCGACCGCCATACAAAACCACTGGCTGTAGTAAGTCATTGCCGTCCACATACCAAAGTCCTTCACACAGGGGGTGGTCATGTCTTCGGCGCACGAAGTAGCAGGGACTATTGTGTAAGGACAATAGGTGAGCATGCGGGCCTCAAGCAATTGCTTGAATTCGACGAGCTCCGCTTGTTTGCTCTCGCATAACTCGTGGACGACACTCGGGAGATAGTCGAGGTCACCTTGTAGAGCATTCCAGTTGCCAATGACGTGGATTGCCGCTTCCTTGAAGATTAGTGCCGATCGCATGTAAGTGCCCAGCTTTATCCAGTTTATCGGATCCTCGGCGGTGAGAGCATAGAAATGTGGTCCTAGTTCCCGAAGAGCATCTACGATGGCAGGAAATACCGTGCGCGTGGCTCTAAGGCAATCGGCTAGATTGACAACGTCCCAGCAGCGGCATAGGACGTTCTGGAGACCCCCGTGGTCTAATAAAGGGCAGAGGCCATACAAGATCTTGAACATGTTAGCCCAAAGGAGACGGATCTCTGGAGGCCACATGATGATGGGCTTTTGGAGCTGCATATACATCGGGCCATAACGATACTTGTCATTCGGGTCCTGGTGTTTGAAGGAGCCATTAGCACCGCAAGCCCTAATCGTCCCCCGCGACAACTTACCAGAAACTCGAGCACTCCGTATCCATGTGATGCTGATTCCACAAGCTCAAGTTGCACACAGCCGAAGTGTCCAATACCATACGATCCGAGCGATGAAAGTAGGTCTCTCAACTCACGCGAACGGGCTTTCAGTACGGTAGAATGTAACTGATAAATATCTTCATATATGGTTATGTTTACGTCACCGTCTCCAAATTGTGGAAATGCTGACTCCATCGTTAAAAGACAGCAGACCTAGCTGCCAAGAAGGATCCGAAGGGCATACGTCCCAGCGAGGATAGCAAGCGAGAGACCAAGGAGCGGGACAGAAGGTAAAGGATAGATACAATGCGAAGATGAGGTGCCTTGGCTATCTGAGATAAACATATGGATGGGTGAGAGAATGATATGTATTGTCAAAGACAGCGAAGTTCTGTTACCATGTTTCACAATACTCTCACCGATCGCCACGGCGTCCATGATCCTCAGGATGTAAACAAATGACGACTAATGTGCATAGAGATAACATCGCCAGCAATAGTGGGCATGGCAGCTACTTCCTTCAGGCCTGGTTCATGTGGATAGAGACGGATACAGCTGGATCTAGTGAACATACAGTCACAGATCGTCCAGGTGGTATCACAGATTGAGACCAAGTCACACCGAATGGGCATAGTCACAAAAGAACGACGGCACCCATAGGCAGCGAGTGGCAATCCAAAAGGAATTTTGGGTAACAAAGCAGAAGGTCAATCATAGTCTGAGCCAACTGGCAAACATCAGTTATTGAACGGTTCTGGAAAACCTCCAGGGTTAAAGCCATTGAATAGACAAAGAATAACGCCATATATGCTCATATCTACATGTAGCTCATGAACAGCATCACTGTATATCATCCAAGCTCCTAAGCTGATGGAATCCAGAATCAGTCGCATGCTCCCTGCAGACTCCTCACGTTGGAAGAAACAGTCGGAAAAAGAATACCTCTCAGGATGAGAAGAAAAGAGGCAGACAAATAACAAATGATCACATCCAGTACACCGCAAAATCGCAAAAAATGGGAATAGGTTTCCAATGGTGGAGATTGGAGGCAAAATAACAGGAACAATCAAGACCAGCACCGGGCATTACAACATAGCCGAAAAAGCCACCTTTTCATAACCCATCACGCAAGAGCCCCCAAAGCCAGTCAATGTTCACATTATTAATGCTTTCTGACCCTTTTAACGGTAACAATAGCCAGGTCAAGCAGAAAAGGATAAGAAAAAAAAAGGTAACAACCAGCTAACGTCGGAGACGTCTCATGAGCATAAAAAAAAAAAACAACCAAGGATAACTTGATTGGCATCCAGGTCAAACACGAGATCCGGGTTCCTAAGGTATGGTTCCAAATAGACTGTAATTTGGTCTCAACAGCTTAAGCATCATTGTTTTGGTCTGGTCTTTCACAGGCCAAGAAAGAAGGCATCTAAACCGTATAGACGCAGGAGGTGGGGCGAAAATGTGAAAAAAAGGTCGCGCAGATTTTAATACTCCCAAGGCGATGTTCTCCCGAGACAAAAGGTGGAATTGAAGCTACACCCCTGGGATTCATAGACAAACAAAAGGGAAAAGCATCCTTCATCTACCGCCGGCGGGCTGGATCTCTTTCCCTTGTTGGCTGTGGCCTACTGCGGTCCGGGTATGCCGACTCCGGGGTATATCTGGGGTCCATTCCTCCTATCCGCGGGTCTGGGGCGGTAGTAGCAGGGTAAGCTATTCCGGACGTAACAGGGGAATAGTCCGATTCAGTTTCATAACCAGGCCCAGGGTACCTGGGGTTGTTTCTCCCATTTTCGTAGCCATACCCAGCGGCGCTGGTGTATGTATATGTTTGATGCATATCGGCAGACACCGGGGGTTGGCTGGGTGCAGAATAAGGAACCTGCGGGGGAGGATACGTCTGGCCAGATCCAAAGGGTGAGTGGTTTGCGGGGTATGAGGAAGAAGTTGGATAAGGGGGACTTTGTGTCTGCCCATAAGGGGGTTGAGTGTAAGGATCCACATATTGCTGGGGTGGTGGTGCAGTGTAAGCAGGTGGAGGAGATGGACCCGGCTGCTGTCGCCCTTCATGAATTGAGGAAGATGCATAGGTTGCTGGAACCATGTTAGGTGGCGGTTGAGACACACTGTAGTCTTGAATGTAACTACCTCGTGGATAGCCTTGGTCAGCGCGACGGAGCACATCTGCCTCCCACCGAGCAGAGTCAGCTTTGAGATCAGCAATCATTTCCTGTAATACGGCGCCCGGTCAGTTTTCGATAATTCACTCAAGAGCTGGAGACAAAGGGCTCAACTCCGCATCATTTCACTTACTGAGGTGAGATTTCTATAAGCACGGATAAAGTAGCCCTGGCGGCCCTGTTTTCACATTTAGTCAGTAACAGGGTTACAACGAATGGCTCATTTGCCATTGCTGGACCGAATCGATTCTCGGCAGTCTTTTGTTTTAAGGAAATATCGGGAGACACACTTGGTGGTTTCCAGGTCTTACGAGAGCATCATTTCCAAGGTAACGGCATATGTCTGCTTGGATCACTTCCCGGCTGATTCCATCACCGGGAATAAAATACTCGTTCTGACGCTCCGGGCGTCCTTCATATCCAAGGCGTCCAGTCATTTTGTCCAGGGAATAGGTCCGGTATTAAGGTACTAAAAGCCAAGGGATCCAAATGGGCACCAGGAAATCCAGGGAATCCGGAGGTTATGAAGTTGAAAAAAGGTCCAGTGATGGGAGATGATGTCCTTTAGGGGAGGGTTGTTTTTGGAAGCAGAAACAACAGCAGAAGTACAGCTCTAATGTGAGAGTGCGTCCAGGTAACTCCAAGGCTGATGGTAATCAAGGCTAAACCGGAACTTTTTGATTGACAAAAACACCCACGATGCAGAGAACAAGGTGTTAAGTGCAAGCGAGTCCACAAGATTGATCTCTCTGGGATTTTTCACCAGTTGAGAGAATAAAGAAAGAAATCCAGATGACAGTTATTGCCCACAGTAGTTGTGTGAAAGACTGGGGTCAAGTAAGTCTCCTCAGGCTAGGTATCCGAACGGCAACGACAGGACCAGAGAGTCGAGATGACGGATGGGGAGAATGAGATGTTGTAAGAGTGAATGAAAAGAAAGCGAACTTGAGGACAAGCGAAGAGAGAAGGGTTTCAGGTGAGGAGGGGATAAGGGGGCCGATCCTAAGTGGGGGCACTCCGTCGCTGATGATGACTCTCTTTTTTCACTTTCCAAGCACTCCTGTACACTTTTGGCTTTTTTGTTTCCTTCGAGCTGGCGGGAGATGCCAGGGGTGGACTTGAACTAGGGAAAGGGGAAAAGGAAAAAAAGGAAAAGAGTAAGAAAAGAGAGGGAGCGAAGGTAGAAAAAAGGACGGACAGGCGCACGGGGAGATAAGAAGGCGAAAGTGGAGGGTGGGGAGGGAAAGAAAAGACGGTTGTGGGTTTGGTTGTGCTGGGATTGGACTGAATGCAAAATGGACTGAACGCCGCGCGGTTGGCCATTTGGGCTGTTGGGCCGGTTTTGGGCTGCTGCTGGCCTTTCTGTCTGGTGCCACGATTGACTCCACTCTTCCCTTCAGCAGAACATTCGAAGCGGCTTGGACGAATAGGGCTTGGAAATCTGAATGATTTTCCTGTCCCTAGCCGTGTGCTTATTCGTTTATTGGGGGAGAAGAGAAGGGAGGAAGAGAAAAAAATTAATTTTTATTCAAAAATTAAAATACAAAATCCAGATTAAAATAGGTTCAAATGGAAGAGTTTCTCAGGAGTAAAGTTTTATTGCTATCTTTTTTATTAAATACTATTCTTCTGGTGTTCTCTTGTATTTACAATTCTGAACGCGCAATGATTAACCCTCCAACGGTGATCCTATACTAGTAGTAATGAATCTGTTGTTTACCTACTGGATCAGTACGCTTTCCATTTCATCGGAATTTTGGACCCATCGATGGAACCATGGGTAAGTGGTAAGCTGAAAGGAAGACCATCCGTCAAGAATACTTTTCTCAGCCTGCGCCAGCCTCACCCACTTGTTTCTTGTCTCTCTTTTCTCTCCACCACGCAATGACACGATCTATTGCTTCATTTTGAAATGGTGAGGCAAAAGGAATTAATCACACTCGAAATCATAAAAAAAAAAAGAAAAGAAACATGAAAATTCATAAACTGAACCAATCCAGAGGCGGTGTCTACTTCCGTGACTTTCAATACTAACAGGTCAAGTAAGACAGCAGAAGCCGTACGCAGCAAGGAAAGCAGTGGTACTACCGAGTACTATCCTACGAATACTACTTCAATAACTTCCAGAAGTCAATGATTTCTTGCCATGGAAGAACGGGGTATATTCTCATCTTATTATTGAGTGACACAAAGCATATAACTCTTCTTTTCTTTCTTTTCTTTTTTTTATTACTTAAATCCGTTCTTCTCTTCTGCAGGCTGCAACATCACCATCAAACTTACTTTGTAGATCCTGAAAGACAGTGTTTCGGTGGACTTGCCACTCAAAGCTCATTGTGACTGACACGAAAGGCGCCTAAAAAACCAAACCCTGGGCGTCCAATCCATGTACCTGAGCGACCAGTCAAGGTTTGCTGTTGCCGAAAATGCTGTCAGCCAGTCAGAAAAAGAATCGATGATGTTGTTGGGCAGGAATGCGTGGCGGGCTTTGGGCACTCATTCGTTCTGACCGCTGACACTAAGGCATACTACGCTGACACTACAGTGCGTACTACGAACTAGTTCATCCACTCTCTTCTCCATACTGGCCCTGTCAACCGCTCCGCTGTAAAACCATTTCTCGATCCAAGGCTCGAGCCCGCCCGACCCGCTACCCGGAGTGGAGGATTCCAGTCTTTTTCTGGTTCAACGTATGGAGAAAGGTGACTAATGAGTAGATTCTCGAAATTATCAACAATTAACCAAGATAGTGAAGCCAGCCTTGCTTCACTAACGAGGTGGGCTATTATTCACACACCACCATTGCTTGTGGTTACTGGTACCATGACCAGTCCTATAGCCATTTCTGGCCAGCTGCATGATCGGCTCCTCTCTCCCTCTCCTCGACAATCCCGCCACCGCCTGCTTCTGCAGGTTGGCGACTTGGAGTACTACCCGTCTGATCGGAAGCCCAGCCTTCCATCCCTCGAGGGCTCTCCCCTCTCCTCCCCCTTCATTAGGGTGTGGGGACTGGATCAAGGCCTCACCTATAACCGTCAAGATTGAGGTAATTCGTCGAACTTTCAAAATCTAGTCGAAGATCTTCTAGACGAGTCAAATCAGGCCCTCCTGGGGATCACGTTATCCCCTTAAACCTCACATGCTGATTCCCTGATCCATCGCGACGTTATATGCAGCGGTGAGTCCCAGAGGGTGGATCCTATCCGCTGATGCCCGAATGGCATCTGTCCAGGTGTCCTTCCGCTGCTACACGGGGGCGCCTCGGTACAATAGCTGCACCTAAACTAGTTGCCTTGGCTGGGGAGCAGGTACCTAGATCCGAATGGCGCTGATATGTACAGTATTCCATTCATTGAGTGCCTTCCATCTTGCCTCACCGGGAGATCATCAACCTGAGGATAGATGAGGAGAGGCTACCGCTGCCACCTGCAGTGCTAGCTGATATAGTTCGCAGAACACGAATTCTAGACTGAGACCATTAGAAAGTCTCGAACTGACTCGATAATAGATTAGAGACCGCGGATGCCCCGAAAGTCTTTTCTCATTTCGGAATATACGATTGACTTTCCGTGGACTGGCTATCATGGTACATACGGAGTGCTCCCTCTGTCTCGAGAAAGGGCCTAGTGTTAATGAATTGAAAGTTACTGGTACCCATGCGTTATGATATCATTGCGCCCCCGTCAGATCAAATTCCAGACGTACTCGTGATGGCAAATCCAAGTAAATCAGCCTCTCGACTAGTAGTCAACTTTTCGTCGTTATCATCACTTTTACTATTTTAACTCCATGGACTGTTTTCAGAGTCAACTGATCTGTTGCATTGCCGGGCTTGATATGCCACCCCTTCAACCACGTTGCAGCAGCTTCGAGTCACATGGACAGGACGGACGGAACCTTATGTGAACATGGCCAAGTGACACCATTTTATACCTTCTCGCGAAACGAGATGGACCTCAAGGGCTATCGTGTTTGTCGGATATAGTACGGGCAGTCAGTCTTTAAGCCCAAATTCGCCTCCGTAGTCTTCTTTAATTGTCTCGGGATCAAGATACTCAAACACGATATGAACCTTTAGACATTTGAAGAGGAGCGACAGATCTCCACCTATGCACAAGACCATATAATTGACACGTTAACCTGGATTGCCCGATGCCACTGTAACCTCGAAGCCTTTCCACGACAAGAAAGCGCATGTTCCTTCTGATCGAGATTTCGATTAGGTGCCTGAATGTCCGGTTTCAAGAGCTGCTGTCCATCCTATTCGTGACATTTTTTGTTTTTCCACACATTTAAAGCCTTGCCGGATTATCTCAAATCTGTCATATTGGATTGTAGACGATGAAACAAACAAGAGCGCAGAGGCCTTAAACACACTGGGCATCAAACTGCGAACTTTTGCAAGCTGACACTTGATGAACTCGTCAATTTTCATCATTTATGGGCAAAAAAAAGAAAAGAAAAGAAAAAGAACGGAAAGGAGAAGAAAAATATAAGAAACCATATAGCACACCTGAACGTGAACAGATTGTACGACACGAGCACTAATTTCACGAAATAGTGCCTAAGGTATTGCTCTAGAGTAGTGAATATGCTCTTCATGTTATCATCCCGAAGTATTAAAAATTCGGGTGTAGTATGGTGTATGGTTTTGCTAGAGCCCAAGCTTCACTCTTGGAGGTTAGTACTAGGAAATATATATATCATAGGTCCTGCAAAATTTCTCCAGGCGTCCGTTCTAGGTCGAACTTGAATTCAATTGAGAGGAGCTTAGCCCAGTCCGAGCAATGATGGAGATCAGTTAATATCGAGTCTAGTGTTCCTCTCTACCGAGATACCGTCACTTTGACTATGAACATATACTCTGGAGGTCGTTGATGAACATAAAGAACA
The DNA here is from genome assembly GCF_009193585.1 of Aspergillus caelatus. Lineage (NCBI taxonomy): Eukaryota > Fungi > Ascomycota > Eurotiomycetes > Eurotiales > Aspergillaceae > Aspergillus > Aspergillus caelatus. The sequence continues at coordinate 56,071 of NW_022475349.1, read as the reverse complement.
AGGGATGGGATACCTTGTGTGGGCCATGCCGAATGGAACACTAAGCCAAATTGGTATTAATCAGTAGCTCCCAATTGGCTACCCATGCGATCGGCGGATGAGTCCGAGTCTAGGCGATGATCTTTACTCTCGACATAAAGTATGGTTCTTAGAGCAGAGACTGCAAGCGTTCACAAACCGGGATGCCACAGCTCCAAATTTTCACGTTTCATCCGTAAAGCCAGCATGACGCTAGAATCATCGAGATCGACATGTCGCGCTCGTCCCCAGATCCGTTCGTCGCATCTCCCTCCTCCCCGACCCACCCCGTGAAGAACTATTCCCGGTACACCTACCGCCAACTGCAGCTCCTTCGCCAGAGTTCGACAGCCTCTCCGCTCCGAGTAATTGCCCATATTGATCTGGATGCATTCTACGCACAATGTGAGATGGTGCGTCTTCAGACGCCGCGTGAGATACCCCTCGCTGTACGCCAGTGGGACTCGCTGATCGCGATCAACTATCCTGCTCGGGCGTTCGGGATAACAAGGATGATTTCCGCGAAGGAAGCCCGAAAGCTATGTCCGGAGATTGTTCTACAGCATGTTGCGACGTTTAGAGAAGGCGAGGGTGGAAAATGGGCGTACAGGGAGGATTCTTACAAGCGTATGAATACGGATAAAGTGTGTTTGGATCCGTATCGGGCGGAATCGCGCAAGATCCTGAAAACGATGAAGGAGGAATTGTCGAGATGGTATACGGACCTGGTTGATGAGGAACGGGGGCTGGGACCACACGCTCAGATACAAAAAGCTAGCGTTGAGAAAGCTAGCGTCGACGAAGTTTTCATCGATCTGTCCCCGCTGGTCTATGGTGTTCTACTTCGACAGTATCCAGAATTGCGAAATGGGCCAGATGGCGATGATCGTGTCGCGTCGCTACCTTGCCCCCCTACAACGGCACTGGAATGGAACCGGGGCGATTGTCTAGTGGACCTAGACGAGAACGAGACGGAAGTGGATGATCCTGATTGGGATGATGTTGTGATGCTTATTGGGTCAGAGATTGTCCGAACGGTTCGCACAGCGGTCTGGGATAGGCTGAGTTATACGTGCTCCGCAGGTATAGCGAAGAACAAGATGATGGCAAAGTTGGGGAGTTCCAGCAACAAACCAAACAAACAGACCATTGTACGCAATCGCGCTATCCAGAACTTCCTTGGGGGTTTCAAGTTCACCAAGATACGAATGCTCGGGGGTAAGCTGGGCGATCAGGTCACAGCTCTGTTTGGGACGGAACAAGTTAGCGATCTTTTACAGGTTACGTTGGAGCAGTTCCGGGCCAAGCTGGATGATGATACTGCTAATTGGCTCTTTGGAATCATCCGCGGCGAGGATAAGAGTGAAGTGAACCCTAGGACACAAATCAAGTCCATGCTCTCCGCCAAGTCTTTCAGACCGAGTATCAACTCCGTCGAGCAGGCGGAAAGATGGTTGCGGATCTTTGCTGCTGACATCTATGGCCGTCTCGTGGAAGATGGTGTGCTTGAGCATCGACGCCGTCCGAAAACCATCGCCTTGCATCATAGACAAGGGGCACAAGTTCGCTCTCGTCAAAGCCCCATACCTGGGTCAACACCTATCGACGAGACATTACTGTTCGATCTCGGGAGAACATTGCTTCGACAGGTCGTCGGTGACGGACGCGCCTGGCCTTGTGCAAACTTGTCAATGAGTGTCGGTGGGTTCGAGGATGGAATTGGCAATCACAAAGCAATAGATTCTTTTCTACTCCGGGAAGACCAGGCCAGAAGTATCGGCCACCCAGCGAAGGGCCGTCTTACGGATCACTTGCCGGAAACGTTACAACCGAGCGAGAAACGGAGGAAAGTCGAAGACGATGGTATAAAACGCTTCTTCAACCAGTCTCCCGGGGTCAACACGAAGCCTCAGCCAGGCGAGGCTGTGTCGGAGACACCAGCGCCGAGCCTGGAAGAGAGTAACGAGAACATACTTCTGTCTGAGGCCTCATGCAATCCTGATATTACAGAAGTTGGATTGGGATTCTATACATGTAGACGGTGCGAAAAACCGCTGCCGGAAGCTGAAAGAGATGAACACGATGACTGGCATTTTGCCAAGGAACTAGAAAGACAAGAAAGACGAGAAGCCATGAAACCCCAGCAGACAACACGTCCGTCCTATAGCACGGGATCTTCCAGCACCCGTGGCAGACCAGGTCGTAATAGCCGGGGCAAGCCTGAGAAAGGGCAGACGCGTCTCGCTTTCTGATAGTACCGTTGGACTTGAAATAGTCACGGTAATCAAACACCCAAGCCGATCGGGACAAAGGAACGACTTTAGTCCCTTCAAGCAAACCCAATAGAGGAGATGTTCCTTTTGATGTTTATATGCATTCGGAGAAACGAAGACCCGTCGCCTTCTTTCCTCCCCCTCTTGCTGATCTCAACGGACCTCATCGTGCAATATTGCATTGTAAGCTATGCGTAATGCTTCAAGAAAGCTGCTGCATCTTTCATAAGCCCCCGAGGAAATTCGTCGTAGATCCCTCGAGCATGTCACACCAATCAAGGGAACAAGAAGCCAGCAGATTCAGAATATTGGAGTTCTTGGCTAAGCCATAACCTCAACCATGGTTCGAGCGTCAATCTTAACTTACGGGAGAAAAAAAGTGAAAGGACTTAATGTAGTTATCGGATTTAGGCTTTTTCGAACTTGACGAGCTAGCAGACGATCATAACGGGTTGGAAATGAAGATGTATAGTAACCTAAAAGAGCAATAAGCGAAGCTATTGGGTGGTTTGGCCCATTTTGGGTCCCGTTGTGCAGCGGTGACATCAGCAAACTCAGCCGCGGGGTTGAATTTCAATTCCAACAGACAGCCATTGTGATTTGACGTTTCAGCGATTTCGCTCTCGCCTACCATAACAGTGCACGTGTCTCACGGATTATTTCCCTATACCCAATATCAGGGCACCTCTATTTTGTGAGAATCAGCAGAGGATTCCGAGTGTCTACAATCATTTTATCACTCTGCACGAGGTGCCCCTCACAGGACGGGTGTAGCAGAAATGTCCAATGAAGGCACCCGATAAAGACCAATTAGCTCCACTTCTAATTTTTTGTTACGGTCAAATTGGGTAATTCGTCTTATTTGCTATTCGATTATTGGGTTACACCATGCCCCGGCGATATCGTGCCCGTGAGTACGACGAGGACATGTACGAAGTTGAACGGGACCATTATCATCGTAAACACCAACATCGACCGCGAGGCGGACGCCATTACAAGGAGGATGCACTCTACGAACAACCTCGAGCTCCCAGTCCCCCACTAGTCGAGGAGTTTGATCGTCTTCGCGTTCGAGACAATGCAGGGCCTGAATTGATCCGCGAACCCACTCGTGAGACATCGAGAGAGCTCCGGAAGGTTAGGGATGACACTTTCAAACGTCGTCGACCACCTCGAAGAGAAGTCGTGGAGGAAGAAGAATATGTCTCCCAAGATGAAGAGTTGACAAGGAGGATGACGGGAAGCGAGTCCGAAGACGAAGTTCCTATCATCCCGAAGAGACGTTCCGCGGCGCGGCGCGGCGACGTACGCGATGAGCTCTCGAAACCTAGAAGCCGTCGTTCGGAATATGAACGGGAGTTACCGCCTAGTGTCGATGAAATGAAGCACGAATACAGAAAAACCCGCAGTGGCCCTCACTATCATGCAGCGCCACGGCTACGGCCTGAGTCTAGCCCTAACACAGACGTAGAGGAGGATGATTATGAAGAGGAAGAAGATGATATTTTAGTTCGGAGAAACAGGCGGCGACGACCTCCAAGAAAAGCTGACCTCCATGAAGACGAAGACAGCACGTCATCCCCGGAATCAGAAGACTCTGCGGATGTTTCTCTCGTTCAGGCGCCTATACGCCGAAGCCCAGCGAAGCGACATGTACACGACCCAGAAGGTGAGCTTGCTGCCTGACACAGACGGTAGCATGATTGTTGACCTACTGTTAGATTATGATCTCTCCCGACCACCTCGTCCGCCCCGTGCACCTAGTCCCGAAGTCAGTTTTGAAAAGCCCAAGAGGAAAGAGTTGAGACCGGCATCTCATGGAGAGATAGTCGTTGAAGAACGTGGTGGATCAGAGCTTCCTAATATAGCACGCGGCCCACCTCCAGAGCCTTTTCTTCGGCAGAGGCAGGAAGAATATCCGATTCCCCAATCTCGACCGAAGTCTATCGAACGTGAGAAGGAAATATCCATCCATGAAGTAATGCCAGGAATGTTCGATGAGCATGAAGTACTGGAAGAGGTCTATGGCGGACCTCGTGAGCTTGAGAGGTCTTTACGAGAAACCACTCCTAAAATGGCCGGAGACGATTGGGCAATTATTTCTGCAGCCCCCAAGACAGAGCGGGAGGCATTGCTAGATGAAATTTCTCACGGACCCAGAGAGCCAGCCGTTAAGGACAAAAAGCCCAAGTTTACTGTAAGTGAAGAAAGACATTCGGAAAGCGACCCAGATTTTGCACGGGGCAAAGTAGGCCGGCGATACATTGGTATGAAAGATCAACGAAATGGGCTTTGGACAGAGATCACCAAGGACCTTGTAGTGAAGGAAGCAATTGAACGATCTGGGTTTGAATACGAGGAGACAGTATCGTCCTATTACGTGTTTTCATACCTTCAATTCGTGAGTGAATGTATCTCCCACTATAAAGCTTACTATTAATAGCTTCGAACAGGAAGATGTTTCTGCTCTAGTTGACTTGTCGGAAGACATCCGCCGCGCACGTCGTCGACGAATCCAAGAGATTCATCGTGAAAGGAGCTCCATGCCTCCCCCAGCGCCTCCACCACCACCAGCGGCAATGCCAGGGGAACCGCCATTGATGTTGGACAGACCGATGTCTCCCCCCTTCCGGCCTCGTGAAGAGCGACGGATGAAGCAACGTGAGCTGGTTGATGACAGACGTGGGAGACCTCGCTCGGGAAGGTGGTGATATACTTATCTGATCTCCTGGCGGGCTTGTTATAAAATAGCAAGCATTGCGTTGAATTTCCTTGACTTACAGCTATCATGATTAAACGACACGACAGACACTACTCTAAATTTGCTGGAACAAGTATTTAGATATTGTTACTCTGCCTTCAAGGAGACCCACGAGACATGACCTATGAAAACAAATATGAGATTTTGAGCCCATATCACATTTTTCTGAGCGAAGCTATTCTCCACACAGATCCTATATCATGAGTTTTTGTAGAGCACACTGAAGCCCAGTGTCATCATCTCCCTTGTGGTGGCAGTCTTCCTATAATTCATCGTATTAAGTAAGGGTGGTGTAGACACGTGCATAGATTGATTACTGATCGATAAATCTAGACTGCCAAGCCCTCGGTCGACTTTGAGGGCGAAAGTTTCAACCCAAGCGCGTCAAACGACGACGAACCAACCAACCAGAATCGTCAATTACGGACAGACAGAAGCTTCCAAGGGGCTATCGACAGAAATGTCCACCGCTGAGGGAGAGTCATCGAGAAACAGAGGCCGGCCTCGTAAAGTGCCGACCGTGGCTCCGGACACGGTGAGCGGTATAGTTCTCGCTTCTTGGCCCCTTTCTCATAGTTGGCGTAGGTACGACGGACGCAGCTTCGAGAAGCCCAACGGGCGTATCGGTCCCGACAACAGTCGCTACTTGCCTCGTTAAAATCTCGGGTTGCTAGACTGGAAGATGCATTTGGACAACTTAATCAGATCATGGACTCATTCGACGCTCAAGTTATCAAGCCAAGTGCTCAAATGTCCCATGCTCAGCTGCTCCAGGCTGTGAAGCTTTTCCAAAATGAGATCTGCTTCCAATTAGAAAGGGCCGACTCTCATGCATCGCCCAATGAAGGCAAGGAACGCAGTTCAACTACTACCCAAAGTCAGGAACCCCAACAAAGGTCCAGCGACAGACCGTCGTCCTCGGACCCTTGCCAGGTCAATAAAGAAACTACTAGTGCCCCAACATGGACGAAAGAGAAGGCGCTCTCGTCTGATTTTTGGCGTCGCTTTTTGGGCTCGTCTAACGGCATTTTGCCGCCGGTTGCATCTACGGCTCATGAGCCTAACGCTTACATTCGTGAGACATCTTCTGTAGACCGTGAGGACCACGCCATACAATACACGACTTCAACATTCACAGAGAATCTCTACCGTACCTGCGCAGAAAATGGGTATCGGCTGGTGTGCAACGACACAGTGACCGACGAGGAGATGCAGCCGCAATTTGGGCTGGTGTTGCAAACGGTCTCACGAGAGCAAATCCGACTCTATTTTGAGCGGGTACTCCAGATGAAACCATGTAATCCCGTACATGACCGTCGGTTTCCTTTTATTAGTCTCGGTGGAGCGGGGACGCATTTCCCTTCCGCGGGGCAGGACTCTCGTTCTCCGAACCTTCTTCTCTTTCGTGAAACGAATGGCGTGCTGGCGATTCCCAGTGATGACGACTGGTTTGATATCAAGGATATGGAAGGGTTCTTGATGGAGCAGGGCATCAAAACTGAGGAGAGCTACCGAGCCTCGGTTACTTATTCATCTCGTACTAATAGCAATCCAAGCGTGAGGCCTGAATTGTTACTCCCAAGTGGTAACATCGTTGGGTCATCTGATTTAAATATTCATAGCCAGAGTACCTCCAGGAATGTGGTTATGGTCCTGGACGAGGCCACCGTCATTGATAGTATGTTGAACAGACAATAAGCTCACGTGGGGGTCTTTACTAATTTTGCTCTAGAACTAAGTCGGCTCTGTATCTGTCTTGGTTGCGTTGCTGGATTTCGCCGCTCTGATGTTGAAAACCTAATATGGCAGCATGTTAGTTGGAAACCAATCTAGTTTGGGGACCACACAAGTGAATGCTGAACAAGCGTTCTACGTCCAGAACCAACGGTCACAGCATCTATATGTATTAACAAGGACAGCGAAATAAGCAGGTCTATGGAAGACGATAGAGCCAACTTCTATTTCTTGTCCACGTCTGTTCACCAGCAACATTCCCATCCTTTCCCCACATTTTCATGTTCGATACCCATCTCTAGGACGACACAGCGAGAACAGCGAAGCTTTTAGCTGCGCTGACAGAATTTCCTTTGGCTCATCATCTGTTCGCGCCAGAACCAGATGGCCGCCGCGGTTGCACCGGGTCCAATCCCTGCAAACCCTGCAAGCATGCCCGACTAACGCTGACAACGGGGATATATTGGAAATTCCGACTCGGTAAAGACCCCAGACGCTAACCCAGCACCACAGAAAGTTGGACACAGTCACAAGGAGGAAATCGTTTTGAAGAAATATGGAAGCTCCCTCCGCTAAAGTTGGGATGGACGTGCTTGGCATGAAATAGAATGGGGCGATGAATCCAATTCCACGAAGCTGGTATAGAACGGCCCATAAGCTGGGACTAATGAGCAAACGTCAGTTTCAATGAACACAGTGGGCATGGATACAATCCATACCTTGACAGAAGGGTCCATTTGTTCCTTGGCCGATAGACCTCCACCACGAAGATGGAGATAAGGGTAGCATCGACGACAAGAAGTATAGCAGCTATGATCATTGCTTATCCTTTTAAGGCCCTATATTATCTGTCTATGGTTCCCCTAGCATCAATTAGTTGTGATAGACTCATCCGTTCTTAGACAATCGGTGCAACTACTACGATGATCAATAATCAGCCCAATCAGGGTATCAAATTTTCAGTGGGTCGGACGAACCAATTGGCCCGCGAGCATAGCCCTAACTAATCAACCATCGCCTCGGTTTGACAGTATCTATATAGTAAGAAAGCCGTCAATTTACAAAAGTATTGCCAATATTAATCACCGGTAGCAGAAAACCGCCAAGCCAGATCAGCCCTTGGAGATTCATATCTATTAAGCCGGTAATTCAAGACGGAGTTTCATGTAGCTTACAAGCTTGATAATCGGATCATGTAGCCTTCTGTTAATCAACCACCCTATCCAACATTATAACCCAACTATGTACGCATTCAACCCGCCCTTATCAGTCTGAGTTTGGATAATCTCCCCTTTGGTATACCTACTCAAATAGTATGTCTATCCAGCAGCTACTTCCCGACCTCATGCTATCAATCACTACTCCCCGTCCAGCAAGTGGAACACATACCCCGTCCCTCAGACCACCCCGAAATCCATACAATGCCCAAGAAAACTGGAGCCTAGCTCCCGCATAGGGCTTCGGCATCGTAATAGACCTAAATTTCCCTCTATTAGAGCCAGACACGATGCAATTCACGTCCTGGCCCACGGTATCAGGCCCGATAGGTCTCCAGCTCATGGCCCTAGACACCTCCAGCCACTAGAAGGAGGCATCCAACCACCGCCAGCAAATGATATTGATATACAATAAGCTCAGGGAAACGGACCATTACTCACTCCCTACCATCTCTTCTTCCAGTCCTGTCACTACCGACACAAATGACCTCAACACAATTTATATTCCTAAAAGGAAATAACCATATGGCCTGGACATCCCTATTCAGCGCATTCTGGTAAGCAAGCTACCTCAATCGATATACCTTCACTAAAATATTAATCCTTCCTTTGTACCCCTTCGAGCATCATTGCCTTGGCCTGTAGATCTCCGAGATGGTGGGAAGTCTTTTTTCGCCCCCAATCTCTTCAGGTCCACCTTACTAATACGCAATCTAAATGTTTACACACAGAAGAGGCATTGGCAATATAGGAGGATTCACAGCATCTTGACAAGATATGTTGCGATACTGTGTTTACGAGGTTTGCTTAGGGCAATGGGAAATCCCGGGAGTATGGAATCCAAGGAGGCTGTGATCGGGATCAGTTGCTTCACATGTGGTGTTTTCAGCATGTGGTAGCTTTGTAGGTCTTGAGGAGAATAAGCTTGGTCTGGGTCAGTAGATTGGGGCTGTTCTGATCCTGTTGGTGGGCGATTAGGATGACTACAAAGGAAGGAAAACATGATTGGACGTACATACATCCCTCGTTTACTTTTATGAGGATCTGTATAGAATCAATTAGTAAACATCCATAGCACCTAACGCAGTCCACTATAATTAATAATATACCCAAGTTCGATGTCGTTCGACGGGCGTAAGGACACTAAATCCCGTTGCTTAGAAATTCAAAAAAAAAAAAAAAAAAAAAGTAATGAAACAGCCTACTTAAGGGCGATTCAATGCCCTCCAATGGATACAGGAGAACAGCAGCTCAGAAAAATCTCTCGAAGCTCAAAACTCCTGAAAAATGTCCTCTACTAAACTCCTCGTCGTGCTTGGTGCCACCGGCAACCAAGGCGGATCCGTTATCAAGAGCTTCCTCGCAGACCCTACCTGGCGAATCCGCAGTCTAACCCGGAATACCTCCAGTGCAAAAGCCTAATCCCTCCAAGCACAGGGCGTTGAAACTGTGCAAGCAGACCTGGATGACGCCGCCTCTCTCGAAGCAGCGTTCCAAGGAGCAACCGCCATCTTCGGCGTGACCGATTTCTGGAACGCATTCGCGACAATTGCCCAGAACAGCGAGATTGAAGATCAGTCGAAGATCAGACGGACATACGAGCATGAGCTACAGCAGGGAAAGAATGTTTTCGATGCTGCGGCCAAGGTAGAGACGTTAGAGAGACTTGTTTTCTCTAGTCTGTCCGATGCGTCGAAGTGGTCGAAGGGTAAGTATACACGGGTGCTGCACTTTGAAGCCAAGGCACACGCGGTCGATTATGGGAGGGAGACGTATCCGGAGCTTTGGAAGAAGACTAGTGTTGTTCAGGTTGGATGGTATTTGTCAAATTTTCTTGGTCCGTTTTTGAGACCGAAGAAGGTTGGTTTGTTGTGAACTTACTGTAACCACTGGGTTCCATTACTAATGGTTTTGTTGTAGGCTGAGAATGGAGTTTATCAATTTGTTGGCGGATTGAAGGGAGACGTTAAACTTCCTATTGCTGCTGCTGATGAGGACACTGGTCCAGCGGTGAAGGCTCTTGTTGCGTGCCCGCCAGGGAAGAACTTGATCTCTTATCGGGAGTGGATGACGCCGGAGGAGTTTGTTCGTACTTGGAGTCGTGTGCTTGGGGTTTCTGCTGAGTGTGTTACTCTGCCGGAAGGGCAGTCTATTGAGGGTGTGCCCGACATTTTGAAGAGGGAATTTATCGATAACTGGGGATACTGGAATGAATTTGGCTATGAGGGTCGTGATGACCCTACTGTCGTTCATCCAAACCAGGTATGTGATATGATTTAGACAGGTTAGTCCTTGAGAGTGGTGCTGACTTAATGTAGCTTGAAGTTGGTTTCGAAGTTCCTACTGTCAATGATTGGATTAGGAGGCAGGATTGGTCGGAAATTCTGTAGGGAGCATTGTCATGTGAAGTTATCTGCTTTTGTTGAGTGTCTCCTTGGTTAGGGCATCTAAGGATTGCTTCCAAGATGAATTATATCTACGTCAAAATTATTGATTCATCTTAACAGATTTTAGATAAAGGAAAGGCTAGTACTTACTTCTCGTTCAATAAGATCCAAATTAGAGAGGTATCCATTTCTCTGTCCTCTTTGAAACCTTTCACCATCATTGTTGTCCCGCACTTTACCGTGATAAACACATCTTTCTGTGAAAAATTATACCCACAGTAAACCATCGTACACCCCATCACTACAAGCCTAGGCCTTGTTCAAAAGGGATGGCGCCGTTGCCAGTAGGTGGGAGTATGGTTTAAATATCTTGTACTTTTGTGTTGGTTTTCTCATTCGGGGTTGCCGGCACCCATGGCTAACGCTGGATATGGGGAAGGTGATTATTGGTTTCGATATATGTATGAACACTATTCAATTAATATGCCAGCTTAGATAGTTCACTATATATATCAAGGATCCAATGCAACATGCAAACAAATTCGAGAACACAGTATAGTACAGTACACATAGACTGGCCTACATGAATATAAGTCATAGTCATGGTTTATTCCCTTTCCCACCGATGCATACATGACCGCTACACCGCACTTTACATCCTTGACACATACATCCGCTCTGCGATCGAAAAATATATTCCTAACCCAACCAACGCAGAAAGCAACTGTCACTGTAAACTCATGCGTTCTACCGCATATGTAGCATTAGCATCTACATCTACATCTACATCTACATCTAAACCACCGATGCATATTAAAAAAATAATACTCCGGTATGTCCCTCCACACGAACAAAGCTACTAGTATTGAGCGACCATACAACTAATTCCCGAAAAGCCTTCTACATACCTAGGAGCAGTTATGCTATGTCTACTACCCCCGTTGTACTCCTAGCTACAGGCGTACGCAGCGCATCCAGCCCCTGATGGGCCATGTCGTGGACCGTGATACAACAGGCACAGGGCACCCGGCAGATTGCGGCTGAGAGGAATATTTTTAAGAGATGTCTCCATATCTACGAAAAGGAATGACCTAGGACGTGGCATTCCGCCCCCTTGTAGCCTCATAGCTTCATACAATTCTCTTCCCCCTATAATTGACACCATCATCAGTTGATTCCTAAGGCATTTACTGGTATTCACTGTGTAGCAAAGCGAAACACGAACACCGTAAGGCTAGAAAATAGCCACTATTCTCACGACGATCAGGTACGATATCCGAAACAGGAGTTGCCCGAGTCAAGTGCCGAAGGAGCCTTGCCTATGTCCTATTGAAAAAAACTGGATACGCTGTGGATAACGTCTCTGTTTGTTTGTACATAGTACCTACTACCTACTCCATCCTTCCCATACGGTAAGTATATGCTGTACTAGGCGATGTCCGGGTTGCAATATGACACGTCTCCATTTTCCCTATATTAAGTGGATATCTGGACCAGAGCTGACATTATTAGACAGGCTGGAATTTGGCTACCCGTGTTATATTTCTGAGAGAATGATAGTGGTGGTAACTATATTACTGTAACGTGGGAAAGCCTGAGTATTTTGCTTTTGTTTTGGGATCTGGTTTATGTCAATTTAGTCTGGTTTAGAAGGTCGATTCTAGATCCTGAGGTTTTGTTTCTGGCTCAGATCACGGATTGAACTGATTGATTGCTTGGGAGACCGGTGTAAGGAGGGTTACCAAATATAGGCGGGTGGGAGATTTGCATGTACTATACAGAGTACTGTGTATGTACGTACTTAATGTATATGTGCATAGTACTTACTTTACATGGGTCGTATTTGTATTTGTATTGGATGAGAAACGCCACAGCCAAGGAATGAAATAATAAAAAACAATGTTAAATTAAATTCCCACAATAATGGATCACGGACACGGGATGATCCTAAATATAAGTAATTATTTGTTTTTTTCCTTCATGCTGCTATTTTTGTTGATTGAGATCGGGGAAAAGGAATCCCTTCTCAGAGTCTGTTTTGGACATTGGGGAATGTTCGTTTGTCTGTTTTGATGTGAATTTTTCGATTTGTTTTCTTTTCTTCTCTTGCTGGATTGGTAGTTGGAATTTTTTTGTTGTTGTTTCATGTCCTTTTATTGGAGGGGCGTTTTGTTTACCTCTCTTCTTTTTCTACCGGTGTCGTGGGTTCAATTGCAATGATTTAGGTTATTTTTGATGCAAAGTAAGGAGATCGGCATTTGACTAATCGATTTTCCCACTTTTTCTTGTCATTGCCTCAGCCACACCATTATTGGTATTTTCTTTTTTTCCTCTGTTTCCCTTTCATTTTAAAATACGAGACGTTACCGTTTAGGGTTTAGTGAGAGATTTTTTGATTTACGACAAGAATGGCGACCACTCGTGCAATTATGGCCTGAGCTTCGACGAAGAGATACTATCCTAATCCCTAGTATCCCTATGCGGTTGTTTGTGGAAGCCGAGCATATCAAAGCAGCAGCCCGGCATATTACTGCCCGTGCCAGAGATAAAGCTGCGGTGTTGACAGCTTCCAGGTACAGACAACCCCTCCATTCCAGTGAACTATATGACTCGTATTCCACGAAGTTGGCCCATACGGCGGTGGCCGTGCCACAACTGATCGCCATCTGTCGACCAAAGTCAGAATTGTAGACGACCCTTTTCTAATTAGATCGCGAATATCGCGCTTGCACTTTCTCTGAGAAGGCTAGTAGATGGTGTGATCTGCGCGGGAGACCTGCGAGGAAGGTTCGCAGATGGCAAACTTCTGCTTGCGAGAACGGACTTCTGAAAGGCGGGGTTTCGCTTCTTTATCACTTCGACAGGACCTTCCCCGTGCGAAGTACACTGGGCAGAAATGGCATGCAGAGAGCGGGCGTCGTCATCCCTTTCGTCGGGTTGCGTTTGGCTGATGCTATTGGTCGAGGTCTGCGACAGATTCCTATCTTAGTCGTACCATGGTATCCACGATGGACAGGGCAAGTCCAACGATACGTAGATATCTCAAGCACGCCCCTATGTTAATGGAGGATAAGTATGCAGCCACGGCAGGAGTCATCGTGATTTTTGACTGGCCATGTGTCTAGACTCTTGATTAAAGCGGGGATGAGTATCAATGCGACCGGGAAAGAAAGGCATGTCGGAAAGTTTCGACCATTGTTCTTGCTTCTGAAATTGCATGTATCTAAATGCCATAGCGCATTCTTCAGAAAATATTTAATGAGCACTGGCAGATACTGAGTCAGGGTAACTGCTCAATCAAGAATAGATTCCATTGCGGGTTTTCGCAAAGTGGTCCCTTAAGATAAGCATCGGCAATCACTTTGATCGGTACAAGTGTAGAGGATCTGAAAGAGAAAGGATTGACCGTTTGTGTTGATGAGAGATCGCGGATCGATTCCTTCCACTCATTCTTGGTGTCACATGTTCTGAGATTCGATAGGTGGTTTGGTTTGCTTGTCTGCCCGCCTTGATTTCCAGGCCATGATCGATTGCTACCAGCCGTTGGACCACGTAAGTATGATGTATTGGGACACTGAAGGGGCCTTTTTCGCTCGATCGTGAGGTGTATCTCGCGAACGCGTGCCGCGCTTGACCCGAGATGGGAGTACCCATGGATATCTCAAGTGGGAAGTACTCCGTGTTGTGTGATTTGTCCTTTGCGATTTTACATATCTTATTGTCCGTGGAACTCACCGTTAGGTCGACCTTGGGTTACAGACGGGATAGCCGACCTGAAACCACACAAGGCCCACCATAATGTATGTTATCTGCGTATTAAAGCCGCAGCCTCCCTTCCATGGATCGTCGGCTGCTGGTCCAGCCCATCCAGGCACGGCCAGAACAGCAAGGAAACCGGAAAGGACACGAGAATATTCGAGTAAGCATAATAATAAGGTCAATGACACATTAATCAACCTCATACATAGCAATTCATCGCAATTCCGCGTGGTCTCCCTTCTAGACCATTACTTCGAAGTCGCATCTCCACTTGACCGAATCCATCTGAGGACCACAAGTTGTCCTGTGCGGTGGCGGGTGCGAGAGAGGATCCGTCACTATTGTATTGTCTATACATATCTTCCTATCAACGGCAAGTGTAAATTTGTACGGTAACTGTAAGCAACCCCCCCCTTCAAAGTAACCCCGATACAGGGAATGCCACGATATAAACAATCGAAATAAGTGTTTTGATTAGATCCCTAAAAGTGAAATAATAAAAACCCCAGTAAAGGGAAATTCCAGAAAGCGCTAGAACTTCCATATCAACTTGCTTATATTGGATCAGTATGGTATGTAATATTTGGAATGAAGTAGTCCTACTTGGGCAATGCATGGCCAATGAGACCGGCAGGATCTGCATCCGTGATTGTGTCTCAAACGCTGAATCGTCCATATTTCGAGTGGCTGAACCGGGTAGATCCCATTATCCAAGTAAGGAACATAGGAAGTAAGAGACACACTCAAAACAATTTCTTTTTTTCTGATCAAGAACTATATTGACAACTTTCCTGACCTTAAGGAGGAAAACCAGTCAAGTCCAGGTGAGATGAGGCAGAGAGGGAGTGTGTGGTAGTATTGTTGTGGTATGTGACGTGACGTATCGTTGTCCCGCTGTGTCAGACAAATGACGCGGCCAAGGTGAAAAAGTCTCTCCCATTCAGCATTGAAGAAATTAAGGTCAATGACAAGGATGTCTTTGTACTTGAATCTTAGTGCGTGCAACCACAGGTCCATTAGAGTTTCTATTCTACCTTAAATGTACAGGAGCACAGTGTACCTTTCATCGATCTCCAGGGTTAGGAAATAAGAATTGGTTTGTTTTTCTCTATTTTCTCCTGGGCAAGATCTTTCTGTAGGTAGGTACAGTACCTACTGTACATGGCCTGTCTTTTGGAAATATTTCCCAGCTTCAGTACAGGTGGCGCCACTCTGGTACAACAATACTATTACTACACTCCTCACAGTTGGGGGATTTGTTTGGATAGTTTGTACATACCCACATACTAGACCGATATTTACGGGAATAGTAATAGATTACATTCATGTTGACGACGAGACATCTTGCAAATGGACACTGCCAATCCCTTTGCTGTCAATTTGGATCAGAAATTATATTCTTGAGATATTCCAGTGGAATGTAGTTCTATCAACTGTATACAAACCGAGATATTTCTCATCCCCCCTTCTTTCATTGAAAACTTTGTATCTTTTTGCATTGTACAGAAGAATCAAGATAACGAGTCGAGTTAACTACTTCGTACGGAGTACTCCGTAGTTACTGAGTGCGGGATTACTAAAACCTTTGGCTGACCAGCTGTAAATCGAATTACTCCATTGTTGCAGCCTGCATAGTACTAAGATAGGCAAGGTACTACTGCTTGGTACTCATAACCCCACTCCCAAGTGGGTATGCCGGTAATTTTCGTTTGTTTTTCAAAAATTTTTTTTTCCCCCATACTTCATCCTGGACAGAATTACGGCCGATTCGGCTGGTAGATGCCTTGTTACCCATTAGGTTAGCGTAGCTGGAGCCTAGATGCATGGACATACGTACGCCGTACATACGACGGACTCTTACCCTGATAATCAAAATTTCTTTCTTGGTGTGTTTTTCTAGAACGATTACTGGCTGCATTGGTGGAACGCCGGGAAGGGAACCCGCTCTCGTTCCATGTTTCTTGTTTCGTTACTTACCAGCTGTTTAACTGGATCCATTGTTTAACTGACCTTACCCGACTCACTCTTCCTCGTCGACCCAAAGAGGAGAACAGTTATTCTCCTTTCTCACTCTCTTCCTTTCTTTCCCTCCCTTTCACTTTTACTTTCTGTCATTACTATTGACATCCTGTCGGATTCTTTTCTATCCAAACCTCCGTGAGCCGGTCGGCCGTCCCTTCTCTCCTCTGTAAGGTGACGATGATCATGATGATGTTGCGATAGTCTTCTGATCCGCACGCTATCGTACTCTTGGCCCCCAAAACAACTGCCTAGTCGCAGTTAGATGAGCCTTATCTTTAAGATAGAGGGGAAGAAATAATTCACAAAAAACAAGTTAACTGGCCTTGCTAGTTCACAGGTATGTCGCATGATAGTTGCAAGCCCATTTGCATGTGTTCGTGGCCTGTGGCTGACCGACGTCAGTAACTAACTGCCACACTGATCCTACCGAAGAAGGATCTTCTACGGAACCCTGAGCCAACAGACAATTTTTCTTAACCTTGAGCTTGAATCACGGTCTGACCACTGTTATTAAACTTTGTTTCTCAATCGACACCGACCAAAAAATTCACCAATTGTATATCCTGCCGACCAAGCGACCGATCTAAAACCGAGGTGGTTCTTCTTTATCGATCCTGGGACCTATTCTGATTCAGAGGGAGGTTGTTTCTGCACGTTTTGGTCGAGGCCGGGATTTATACTAGGTGTCGCATAGCTGGGAAAGGAACGCACGTACGGCTGTCACGACTAAACCGCTATCCGGCCATTTCCGCCATGCATCGTAATATGGCTCTCATATTATTTACTTTATTCTCCTGGCAAGCCTTTGCTGCTTCGGATATCACATATTGCTCTACCGTGAATACGGGAGCTTCGAACTCTGCTAGTATGTTTCTGTGGTGCTCTTGTGCCCTATGGTTTTTCTAACCTGCACACAGATATCAGTGTGTATCAATCAAACGGACTTTGTACGGACACATGTAATTCCGATTATGCTTTTGGAATTCTTCAAGGGAAGAGCTGCTGGTGTTCGAACATTGCTCCCAACAAAGCGACCAACGTTGATACGTCGAAGTGTGATACGGGGTGTCCCGGGTATCCCGATGATAGTTGTGGAAGTGCGTCCAAGGGCGTTTTTGCTTATATCCAAATGAACGAGCATTCGCCCTCCGGAACAGCCACAGTTTCTTCGAGTACGTCGACATCTACAGAGTCATCGGTCAGTAGATCTTTCCTGTCTGCTTGTCAACCCAAGCAAAGTTCCCTTCCAATCCATCAACTCCGTCAACTTAGCGTTCTACCGCGGATGCAATCCAAAGCTGCTTTGCTTCCTCATTGAAGCCACTTAGTTCTTGCACAGAATGAGATGAACAAGTTGATTAAGTTACTAAGCTGGATGATGGGGATCATGTCATTGCAGTCTCACACACATCGGTTATTATTGCGTGCTAACCTTTCGCAGACGACATCGACGGACTCTTCCAAAACCACCGAAGCACCTACCACGACGGCAAGTCAATCGGTTGAAACCGTTGCCGGGGAGGTGAAAACGATCACAGTTCCCAATGCGAAGCCTACGTCAGACCCAAGTGCCAGTTTATCTGAGAAGGATAGTAGCGGCTCGGGTTTAAGTGGAGGTGCAATTGCTGGCGTGGTCGTGGGCTCAATCGGCGGCTTGGCTGCTATTATAGCCATCTGCTTCTTGATCTTCTTCAAGAAACGCCACGAGCGTTCGACAAGCCCAAGTCCGAGCGTCTCAAATGTCTTGCTAGATGGTAGGAACAGCAAAGGTTCTCAGATGAGCGTCGCGAACCGAGCGTTCTCGGACAACCACAGCCATACATTATCTGCCGGATCCTCAAGATTACCAACGTTTACCGATACTCGCTTGAAGACGGATACTGTACTGTACGCAGGCGGCCGTCGTGATAGTGACGTGTCACTCCAGGACAATGAAGACTATTCTCGGCCAGTTCTTCGGGTTAGTACTGTTCTTTTTTATTGACTGATTGCTTGACAAGGCTAACGTTGACTACACATAGCTTACGAACCCCGACTGATAAGATCCAGAAAGATATTCTGGCTTCTTTCTTCCGTCTTGATTTTTTCGTTTGTCATCTCGATTTGCGCGTTCGGCGAATATAGCGGTCTTATGATACCCATTTGTCACATATCCTCACCTACCGAAATCCGGGACTTGACAGGCTCGGGAATCCCCGGCGTCGTTCTATGATTGCAGGGGCTTACAGGTATCCCCGCAACTGCATGGTTTTGATGATGCCTTTCCATTGGACAATAGCCTAGACAGCTATGAAGGCCTGTATTAAGGCTGACAGCCGTCAATGTCTCACGATATAACCACGCACCCACACAGTCGTCCGCTTGTCGCCGACTTTACTCTATTTCATTAGCCACATACCTTGACCGACCTTATCGTGTACATGAAAGCACATGCAAATGTGCTATTCCCGGGTACATACAACTAATTTCATTGAAGTGTCTTCTCTCCATGCATATTTCTTTTAAATTGTCTCTTTTGATTTTGTTGTATACTTGTTAGGGTCATACGGAGCATTTGTAAAGCGCGCGGGCTGGATGTTTGCAATACAATCAAATATGTTACTATCAGTGGGGAATGGTCCAGCATGGATGTAATCATATAATAATGGAATTAGCAAGATATGTATTAAGCATCGCTGGCAATATGGGTCTCCGTTGAACCGCCAAATTAGCGTTCATTAGCTCTCGGGTGATTTGCAACGCCCACTGAAACGTTAACCTAACCATCAGATCAAATTGAATAAGTCATCTTCCCGGCCTGGCCACTTTTGTACGATCACAGATGGTTTCAGCATGAGACTAGCAGCTAGTGACCAACAGCTTGGCATTGGAAACATACAAACAACTATCCGAAACTTGACAATGAGACATTAAGGCGGACTGGTGAGACCCACACCGGCGAGACAGTGAACCCGAGCTGCTATACATACATCGTTATACCACATATATGGGTATGCTTGTTTGCTTGATTGATCGGTTTTATAGGGATTCCCGAAGCCCGCGAGCTGATCTGTCCTGGTTTTGGGATCGGACTTTACTCCGTATGTCATTCACGCTAGCCTCACATCCAGTACTCACGATATGAGGAGCCTCAGCACATACTTCCAACATATCAATGACATTGTCACCGTGGCTGAGATGTTTGTGCAGTGTCGCATGCTTCTCAGACGGGGGAAGTAATATAAAAGACATGTGATCCTGTCCCAACGCTGGGGACCAATAAGTCTATCATATGCCGCGCCAGTTGCCAGGCAAAAGTTCTACACTTGCTCCAGTGTATCTCAGTACTTACTTATAGAGCATACTCAGGTGTGGATGGTCACTTCAGTTGAATGAATACCCTTCTTGATTGATTCTATGTTGCGTCTTTGTATGGCTGATGATTACTGCAAAAGGATTGTTCACAACATGGTCTAATGAATCACAAAGGGGTATCTTAAATAAGACTGCACAGTATTGAGCACTAGTTGTTTCTAAAGCTCTCTAAATTTTCTGGCAACTGGTGCCCCCAATGAGGTATATATGGTCAGCTAATCGCTCACACAGTACAGAAACTGGAGAATAGATTGCAAACCAGCAACGAGACACTACATACATGTTCTAAATTCCTGCGCTGTCGAGTGTGGCTAGCAAAAGCCAAGATAATTCTACACATTGATTCACATATCCTTCCTCTATCATGGCACCTGAAACCGAGATGAGACAGTCTCGTGGACTAGATGGCTTGCCAACTGAGCTGATCGATATGATTGTTACCTATATCGACGCTCCATCGTTAGGACAGCTCGCTAGCACCTGTCGAAGGTTCAGCGAAATATTACGCTCCTTACTGCCCAAGGCTGCCAAGGGTTATGCTTTGGCCAATGAAGAGGATTACACTCGATATCTCACGAGATACTTAGGAGCATATATTCCCGAATGCCCGTTCATTTATCGGTTCCAAAGGGCCGGATACAGGATCAATCTCCCACATCAGCCACTCGCAGATGCCATCGAGAAAGATAGAATCAACGCTATCAAAGGGTTTCTTGATGCAGGGGTCAGCCCGAACTCCCATGACGTGACTGGACTTAGCATGCTGGGTATTGCAATTGGTTTCCGGCATACCCAGATTGTGGAACTCTTTCTCGAAAGAGGTGCCAGTTTGAAGCTGTATCCATTGCTGCCTCAGCCCAAGATGATCTGCATTATACCTTACTGTAACCTTGAATCGCTCAAACTCATTGTGGATAAGGTCGATTTGAGTCATATATGTGGCGATGGTGGATCTGTGCTGCATCAAGCTATAGGGAATAATGATCCAGATGTGCTAGAGCTTTTGGTGGAAAAGTATGCCCATCTGCTCTCTCTGCAGGACTTTAAAGGCGAAACGGCTCTTTTTCGAGCGGCTCGACTCTGGGAGAACCGGAATCGTCAGGCCGCTATGGTTCGCATACTGGTTGAGGCCGGCATTGATTTGAACATCAAAAACGCTCAGAATGAGACTGCCTTCCATAAAGCTTGCTCTCATGGCTCCTATGAGGTTGTCCAGTTTCTCTTAGAGCGCGGAATCGAGACAAACATCCCAGGGGAAAGTGGAATGACCGAGCTACACTACGCAGCCCGAGACAATTTGACTGAAGTTGTAAATCTTCTACTTTCTCAAGACACATTCAATATTCATGTATTCGCTAATAATGGCGAAACGCCGCTGCACATGGCAGCAAGACAGTCGACACCCGATACTTTTGCGGTGCTGCTTGAGAACGGGGCAATTTTACGCCTTAGAGACGCCAATGGCCAAACACCTCTGGACATCATCAAGGCCATGGGCCATTGGAGCATTGAGAGATACCTCCAATATGAAGACGACAATTGATGGCTACAGCCTTCCTTGGATATCTAGGCATCTTGGTTTGTTCTCCACAACGTTGAACCTTCTAGCGGGCATACTAGAACTCAGTTGAATGGGACAGCGTGAGTCTAACTGACCCATGACAAGAAATGGGCAGTGACAACGCGGTGTTTACCTTTTGGGCTAGTGCCAGGAGAGTACAGATCAAGATCCTCCTGTCGTTTTGTGATCGTGGCATCGTATATGTTTCCACGGACGGGTCCGCAGACATGGCGCTTTTCGGTGATTTTTACAAGGCTAAGCGAATGTGTGACGCCAATCTTCGCTTCTTGAAAACCAGTTAGCGCGTGATTGTGATATAGAATAAGTTTGTTATATGTCCTTGAGTGATTTAGTAGGAAGGCACGACATGTTGATGATAATGCAGGTAGGAGCCAATGCCGATGTTCAATGTTCTCTCTGAGATACAAAGATCTAGTTTGCGCAGAGAAATCCTAAGCTCTCCGCTGACCATTTCATTGAATGGAAAGCTTTCTGATTAGTATAGAGATATCTCAGTAGCTTTATAGACATGTATATGAATGCATATATGGCTGTGACTAAGCCATACCTTGGACACATGATGATGGATACTTTTCCCTTTCCGGGAAATGCGGAGGTGCGCACTTTCTTTCCTCCTTCCGTCATTTCTGTCCGCAATTTGTCCCCTCGCATACTGTATCAGCTCAATATTACTGGAGGACCATTTTCATGGCTGATCATTATCTATTGCCACTTATCTCATGGTAGGTCAGGCCCCCTCATCTACGCTTCGGAACCAAATACTGAGACAATGGAAAGGTGGGCTAACTGACTTTAGACGATTTACGACGTACTGCCGCTTTTGATATGGCATGTTCATATGAAGGGAGCATCTACCTTACATCATGGGGCACGTGCATACACCCTGGGCTACGCCGATGCTACATACATAAATGTAGAACGATCTGTGGACAGTGGATGTGTGGCATAGGTCGGTGAAACGGGCCTCTAATATTACGTCCTCTTAGTTCTACGACGCCGAAGATTGACCCCTCACACCTTCTCAGAAGCACTGCACTCCCCTGTCAGGTATATCGCATCAAAGTACTCGATACGAGAGGGTATCCTTATCTTTATCCGCATCTCCGCACCGAACAAAGTAAAAGCATTCGGTTACATTGCTCTTGAGAGGCTGCAGATCCCGCATGGCATCCCCAAGCCAGCCGCGAATCCCGCCAATCTCTGATTTCAGTAATGACCACACATCTGCCTTAAGGTATTAAATCAAGGTTACTTCCCCCTGCGCTTTCATGGTCATGTCTCTAACACCCATACCTGGACACGATATTCGGGTCTACGTACGAGATACGATACAGATGTGACTTCGCACTGTTCGAGCCTGCAATAGCGAAAATATTCATATATGTTCTCTTAGTGCCCCATACCGTATTTTAGAAAGCATCATGGACACACTCGATCCACTGGATAATCTGTGGTTGGTCTGCTTCACTGTGTTCGGACTAGCTGGGCTATGCTTTGCTTTGAGTGGGTTGCAGAACAAACCAGTTTGGCTTTGCTCAAGATTTTACAGTGTCACGCCACCACAGTCGATATCACCGGAGAAGAAACCAACGAAGTATGCGAATTTTTTACCACCTCAGAACGGTCAGGCACTCACTGCGTTACCGGAATTTGTGACAGGAAGGAGTGAAGTCAGCGAAGAGAACGTTCTCAAACACATCCTTCCCATGACCACGGACTATAGGACCTGCGAGGAAAACAGATACACACCAACGGGATTTTCTATAGCTGAGGTTAAGGCCTTAGGGGACTTTCCAGACTATGCGAAACTCAGCGGTGTTCCCTTGCCTCAAGAGTATCCCGAGTTCGAAATTGAAAAAGCGCTACCCAGGCCATATCGTCCGTTTAGATGGGGCTATCACCAGACAATGTGTACGTTTGCTCATTTCTGACTACGAGTGCCGCCGCATAACTTGTGCAATTGACAACCATGGCAGCATTGACAAAGCTAGAAACGGATTGGTGGATAGAGCTTGAGAACACCTACAAACAACGGATCGCGCAACGGAAGGACTTATATGCAAGGCATGGGGATGCGGTCCTGGGCTGGCTTCCAGGATCAGAGCTGGCTTGTAAAGAACTCATGGAAATGGTCCTGCAATTCATCTGCGCCCGGTATCCGCAATACTTCTCTCTAGTGGACAGTCGTATCCTACAGAATAGGATCTTGGGAGTAGAGCAGGATATTAGATCCAAGCATCCCCTTGAGGTACTACTCGACAACGTACCCGAGGACTTCGGTCTGATGCTACGTGATGACACAACGGGTAACTATTTTCTACGTGCCGGAGTCATCTGTTCTGCTTTGGGGTGGAATGTCGGCACCAAGATCGGACTTCAGCTTCATCATATCCATGGCTCAGTTCCAGATTACAGGGAGAAGATGCAATTTTCCATGGATCGGTGCGTATCATGCCAGATTATCTCGGCCACTGTTTACTCACAGATAATCATGTAGGTTTTTCACCAAAATGCCGACCGACAAACCGATACAAAGAGGATCCTGGGGTCTTGAAGTCGGACAGCCTTTGTATATGCCTAAAGGGGACCCTCATGAGAAACTCCGACTGAACCAAGATCCCAATCTTCAACTAGAGGACTGCTATCTCAGAGTAGATTGGCAAACACTCCGCCGCCTTCCCCTTTCAGGGGCTATCGTATTCAACTTCAAGGCACTCTTCACACCTGTGACTGAATTCCGGGACGAACCTGGCGTGCCCGCATTGATAACCAAGGTCTTGAAGGAGGGCAAGAAGAATATACTGGAGTACAAGGGTACATGGCACGTGGAGCATGTTGTACTTCCCATGCTTGAAGAATGGGCAAAAGAACAAGAGGCGAATAAGCTCGTTCCCAGTGGTTGGGAGGTAGCTACATTGGATGATAGCCCATGGTATCAAAATTGGCAGGAAAAGTGGCATCGCCAACAAGGCTTTTAGTGCCATTTGCTCATAAGCTCTTCCCAATCCGTATTCCCTGATATGGTTTCTGATTTGCACAGCTTCGGTGATACTGGGCCAGGCAGCCACATTGAGATCATTTATTTGCGTTCTAAGTAATTTACGAGCATGGTACAATTGATCTAATCAGTAAGTGAAATCAACATATGTTTTACAATTGAATAGCAAAGATGATGGGGTATCTCCGAATGCTGCAGATTGTAACCAAAACTGGTACTATGCTCAAGCAGCAATGCCGTTTTTCCAATTCCTAACTCCCAAAATAGAGCCCCATTCTCCCGTAGTAGATGCCTCCATATACTCCATTTTGAAGAGGATGACAAGAATTCCGTGGGCGTCTGTGTCACGGTGCTCGAGGTATATTCGATCGCTGCCCTATCAGGGCACGTAAGGTAGCGGGGTCAAATGAGAACCACACCTGTTGAAGGGATGTGGGTGGCTCAATGAAAACGACTGCTCATCGGAAACCGTCATGAGTTTGCACGAGGAGCCGTAGCCTCTGAGACCGAGCCGGCAATAAGAAGCTCAACACCAATATATTATTTGGCAGAGCCAAAAGACGTTCGCAGCTAGCCGGTGGCCATCTCAATCATCACCGGCATCATCAGCTGACCGATCATCACTAGCCTGACCCTCCTCACTCTCCTCTTCTTCGTTGTCCATCTCTTCCAACTCAGCAGCCAGCGGGCTGACTCGTTCCTCCAGAAGATCCAAATCCTCCAATTGCTGTCGCGAAGGCAACTTCCACAAACTCGTACCACATACACGATCCTTAGTGAGAAGATCATCGACAAATTGATCCACATACGTAAGAACGACTGAATCGCGCACGCGCCGCTTCAATTTCCGATAGTCAAGAAGAAGCGGTTCTAGCGTTTTATACACATCCACCGCGTCGAAGGTCAAGCGAACGTAAAACGCCGCCAAAGCCCGCAGGTACTTAAAATCACCCTGTTGTTTGACCACGCCATTCTCAGCTTGCTCCGTTGCTGTCTGCTCGCCTTCCTCGTCGTTGACCGGGTCGGTGAAATTTAGGTACTCCAGTACGATATCCCGGTCCGGGTTTAGTTGCAGCATCTTGAATGCGAGACAGAGAAATGGTGTAGGCTTCTCGGAAACGCCGTACGTTCCTCCGATGGATGTCAGCTCAACCGCGCGATCGCAAAGCGTCGCTGCGTTCAATCCGAAACATTGTTCTTTCCAGTAGTAGGAGTCCGTGATACGGTCGCGCACGGCTTTTTCGAATAGAGTGGCTGGATTGACACCGCGCACTAATGGACCGGTGTAGCCGCGGTTGTCGAGAAGGGAACTGGCATCGGCGCGGTGGGATGCCATTGTTTCCGGGGTGGATGGCAGGCGAGGTGAAGGATTTGCGGAGAAATAATGATGCAGATGAAAGATTGAACTGAATGATGTCGGAGTTGAGGCGATTGTCTTGGCGGTCGGGATTCTGCCAAGACTGGTCCTTATCGATAGTCGCACCGCCAACGGGGTGACTGTAAACACGAGATGAAACAGGTTGAGTGATCGATTGATCTTCATCTGCTGGGTTTTGACGTATGAGTTGCATGATAGACGAGTTTACGAGTTACTATATTACTATTTAAACAGAAGACTATATATCCCAGTCGTGGTATAACGGTGTCCCATATACCTGTTTTTTTTTTTTTTTTTTTTTTCTCATCTACACCAACGGGTCATCCATACATACCCTTCCAACTATACAACCACCACATCCCACATACCAATGCAGAAAACCCTCTAACCAGCAATGGTCCTCCTAACTTCCTCCACGGTCTCCGTAATCCTCTCCTCGGGAGTGATCTGCATTTTCACCTTCGTCCTCTTCCTCTCCGGCTACGTCCTCCAACAACAATCCGTGCGCAGCATCCAACACGCCATCAAACCCCCGCAACCACCAGATCCCATCCCCGGCCTCACCCACCATGGAGGCAATACAAAACGCACCACCTTCCTAGACAACCCAAATGACGATGACAACCACTCAAAAGGCAACTATGCCTACCTCCAACTTCTTACCACACCTGACCCCTCAAACATCTGCTCCGCAATCCTCTTTTTCAAAACCCTCTCAACAAATAACACCGCAATCCAAGACCGCCTCTTCATGTACCCTCAAGACTGGGACCAAACCCCGCCCCACAAGCTCACTACCGAGGTCTCAACAGCTCTCGCCCTCCTCCGCACAGCCTCCCTAAAATACAACATCTGGCTCCTCCCCATCGACATGACAGCCGCCACCAGCGCCGGCTACACCCCCACAGATACAAAGCTCCTCCGTCTCGGTCAGATCCAGTTCATGCAATACGACTCCGTCCTCTACGTCCAGACACCGGGGTTACTCCTCGACACGGCAAAACTGGACTCTATCCTTCTTTCTAGGCCATTGCCGGGCAGACACGATAAGAACAGGCCGGAGTCGTATATGAACGAGGCGTGGATTCCAATGCCGCTTCGTCCGGATCGAGATGTGGCGCTCCCGCCCGTGTATCTGGTTACTGTTAATAATGTGGGCGCGGGCCAGGTTGAGGCTCGTGGGCATGTACCGAATGTGGCGCTGCCCGGATTTGGGTCTTTGGTTACGGGGCCTTGGGGCGTGGAGAAGTCTGCTGGGGAGGAGCAGCCGGGGTATGTTTTCTTCGAGCATGATGAGGATGGACATGTTTCTTGGTCGAGGAATTCGTTGTTTGGGCCTTGGAGGGCAGGGCAGTATGATGTTTGTGAGGGGATTGACCTTGATGATGTGCATGATGATTATGGGCTATGATTATGATTTTTGTTTTTCGCTTTCTGGTTGGTATGGTTATTGCTTGGTTTGGACATATCTGGTTGGTGTTGGTGGTTTTATAGGGATTATGTAGCATATTGTACTTTTCTTCTTTGTTGGCTACATATACGGAGCTACATGCCAATACACGATACTACTAGTAGATCTCTTTCAGTATTTCCGAACATTAAATCTGAGAGGATATCATGGTTAACTCATCAGTCGTGTCTTAACATGACTCAACACAGCGCTATCATTAACATATCGCCAGTACATGCATTAAAACTACACCAAACAGCAAAGCATCCCTACAGCACGCATAAAAGCATGCCAGAGATACAGATAGTGTACAGATCCACAGCCGACTACCGAGGAACGCCGATCTCGTACCCCAATAGAACTTCGGTGGTACTGCCTTCCCAGCCTCTATTGCCACTTGTGGAAACCATGAACCGACACGCTTGATCGATGTATAGCTGTGAGACAGTTCCTGTTCGATGTCCTGGGATGATAAGAAAGGGGACAGTTGAGTGACGGGTGACTTGCTCGTGTTTCAGGTCGTATAATCTAAGAATATCATGGGAGGCGCTGAAAGTGGGGGGTTAGCTCACTCTCCATTTTTAGTATGCGATCAATATCGCCAAAAGCTTACCAAACTATATGTCGCCCGTTAGGCATCGCCCTGAGAGCCGTAACAGGTCCACTTCCCTGGGGGAATTTGAAAGTCCGTTCAGGATCTCGTAGGCCCTTGTGAAGACTGAATTCCTCTACAGTTCCATTTCGACGGCCGGCGTAGATATAATTGCCGTCTGGAGACCAGCATGCATTCATGCACCAGGGGGGAGAATTGCGAGGCGAGATGCGAGCGATAGGGTCCGGTTGCCGTCTGTCCCACACTCGGATAGTGCCATCTATGGATGCGGCAAGAAAGGTGTTATCGGATATGTTCTTATCAGACTGCGTCTGTTGGCTGAGATCTTGGCTCTCTGGTACAGCTTCCAATTCCTCTGCGTGAGGCAGGCCGTTTACAACAGGCTGCGACGAGGCACCGGCGGCTTCTGGCTTGCGAGTCTCTGGTTGCTGGGGCGCCGCGTCCTCCTCCTTGATTTGAGCGCTTGTATCAACTGGAGCTGGCGCTTCTGGAACACCATTTTGCTGACCTGATGGCTCAGGCTCACCGGGTGCATCAGCGTCGGGGAGGGTGCCATTGGCCAGAGCTTTACCAAACTCATCATCTTCGTCTATGCCAAAGGCATTCCCTGATGCGCCTGCCCCTTCGCCTCCAGTGCCATCTGTATCCCCGAACAATGAATCCGCTCCACCGAAAAGTGAGTCTGCCGGTGAGCCCGCCTGCGGGTTTGATGAGTCGCCAACACCACCTTGGTCGTTCGACGTATCCATGAAGTCGAAGCTATTACCACCACTTGCCTGGTAATTCGACGAGTAAGTCCCATTAGGAAGGGGTGTCTCAGTATCCTTAGGAACTGGAAGGCTAGATTCTGGCCGTAAGTCAATGGCTGATATCTGTCTGGCACTGGATCCAAATGAGCGCCTAGTCTGGCCTGTGTTCAGGTCCCAGTCAAAGACTCGCTTATCCCAACTTCCGGACAATAATGATTTCTCATCAGATGTCAGGTTCAACACTGACACGGCTGAAGTATGTTGTTGTAGCAGGGCAATCTCCTTGCCTTCGTCATGGCGGACAGATTGCAGGCGAATGGCACCCGACTCCAAGCCGGACAGTAACCACAAACCCTCACTATGGCTAGCCAAAGAATACACCGGTGACAGAGTGTTGCCGTCCATGTTTTCCCAATATGTCATTACCACGCCTGCCTTGACCACGCTGTCCACGAAGGGGTGCCGTTGCGCTACAGTTAACATCAATTTGCTGTTAATCGACTCCACCCAATTGAACTTCCGCACGTATCCATCCGAGCCGCCACTGAATACCCATCTCATGTCTGCAGTCGCCGTCACTGCATTAATCGATGTACTGTGGGGTGCAGCCGTCGTAGGGACTATATCGTAGGTAGAGGCAGTGAGACATTTGGACCGGACTGGAGGATGATATACAGATACTGAATCATGTACAATGTTCACTGGGCCGGTCGTAGTCATTTCAACATCCGTATTTGGTTGGGGTACACCAGCGCTATCCGATACGTGACTGGCATTTGACTGGCCATCTGCGTCTTGATCGGCGTCATCGTCAGCGTCGGCGTCGTTGTCGTTATCGTTGTCATTGTCATTGCCACCATCGTCAGCATCCCGGAGAGTATCATCCATTTCATTATCGGAGCTACCATCTTGCGAGCCTATGTATCGCCAAATCATTAGGCTGCTACGACTATCGTCAATGGTGTTACAGGGGAAGCTCACCTGCAAGATCTCTGTCATCATCATCTTCCCCGAGCGAAGCCATTGTTTCAAGTGGTAAAAATTCAAGGCCCGATTGTTCTAGAGCATGCGATCTCGAAGCTGAAAGTTATACCATATAATATGTATATATAAGTGGCGAACAAAGAGCTCTATCTCAATGGCCCATCTCTCGGTGGGAGCCTCCGCAATTCAAGGGTTCATGGTTTGATAGCTCGCACTGACTTTAGACGATGGAAATAGGCAGGAAATTCAGTCGCACAGATGTTGCGCCCAGGGTTATCAAGGGGCAGAAGCTATGGTATTGCGGCGCGAGCGTGTGTACTGGAATCGGCAAGACGCCTTTCTTTATCTCCAAATCCGTTTATCGTTCTTTCCCCGGCTTCAGTCACGTTGCCCGCCCACTTTGTGCCTCAGGCGGAAACGTCTATCCATATCTAGTTAGCGTCATATCATACATCTAAATCATAGTATGTTTGTTGCAACAGTTGGATGCAGATGTCCCTCTACAACAAAATTTATCATGTATGGCAAAAGAAGAAAAAGAAGAAAAAGAAAAGAAAATATTTCAGGTATTTTTGGGCAGATAGCTTAGCGACTCGTACAATGACTATCCATACAGGAACAAATAGCCGTGGTTGTTCCATAGCAACTAAAGGAATTGACCACTAAATGAGCAGAATTCCGCCTCTCAGACTGTAAAAATTCATGTCTCTACAATTTATGTCTCTATTGTATTTTGTACATGTAGGTATACTCTGTTTTTATTTACCATAACTGTTGGTGTGCATCCTAGAGCACTGTGAAAGAAATGACTCAATGGGTAAGAGTATGGCAAGCGATAGCGTCCTTTGAACAGGGCATGTCTTTTCTTCTGAAACGGACAGAAGCCGCTGGAAGAGCTTTGCTACTAGGGACGAATTCCGGTTGTGATCTCCTCTATTCACGCTAGATTGAGAGCTGATTCGGAAGATTCTGATAAAGCTCCTCAACTTAGTGAATTACGCAATCTTGAACGACTGTCCTTTAACATTGAATTGGGCCCTCTACTGAGAAAGATAGATCGAAAAAGAATGCTCACTACATAACCCGTGGGTCAACGCTCTAAGCTCTCTGCTTTTCGTGTGGGTTCCTGAACTGCCTACCTATTTGGGAGAGTGCAAACGAGTCAACCTCATTCTCGTTTCCCTCAAAACTTACCTTAAATCACCACCACCATCATTACCAACAACTCACTAAGTTTTACTAACAGGCTCTAAAACATGAAACCATCGAGCGGCTCTAGTATTCCTAGTAATGGGTCGCTTCATAAGCAACCCACGAAACCAACAGTTCACCCCGTTGTCCCCGTCAACCAAGATGTCAAAGCTTACTTTGCCGAGGCAGTCCTCGATAATTCCCAGCCGTGGCTTCTGAATCCAGAAATTCCATCACCTGATGAGATAATGGGAACTGGATCTGAGACTGAATTCGTTGATCTGCTGCCAAATCGGATCGTAGGTCCCTGGAGCTCGAAGAACGAGTATCTGAAAGCCCACTATGAGTTGCTTAGAGAAGACTCAGTTGCTCCCCTACGGGACGCTGTAGCGTACGTTCGAGAGAATCCAGAGATGCAAGATACGAATACCGTATCTATCTACGAGAAGGTTTGTACCTCTTTCTCGCTCGGCTTCATTGAGGGATCATCTAAATCGTGTGGCTCTAGGTACACATTGTAGGTATTACATTTACACAACAAGGCTTGGCGACTCGAATCCAGTTTTCGACCATTAGATCGGGAAAGAACATTGTCTGGGAATATTCTAAGCGCCTACGGACAGGCACCATCGTTGCACTTTCTCCGACGGTTGATTCGTTCAGAAATAAATGTGTTATTGCTGTTGTGGCAGCCCGGCCACTAAATGGTGTAAAGCAATGCCCTCCAGAGATCGATCTTTATTTCGCGCGGTCTGTGGATGCAGAGTTCGATCCACATCAGGAATGGGTCATGGTTGAGGCCAAAGATGGCTACTTCGAGTCCATGAGACATACGATGACAGCTTTACAGAAAATGAGCCGAGAAAAGTAAGATTTCCATCCTACTAAGAGTATTAAAATTGAACGTAGCTACTAACAGTTTCGACAGGTTTCCACTCGCCGAACAAATCTGCTTACTCCATCCTAATACCGAAACTCCCGAGTATGTCAAAGCAGGTCCAGTCATGGACATACAGTCCGCTATCAGTCCATCTGGAGAAGAAGGCAAAATTAATGTTCTAGAATACTGGCCTAAGTACCCAACAGGTGATCTGGATGCCACCCAATGGAGGGCTTTGGAGCAAATGCTTACAAAAAGCCTTGCCGTTATCCAAGGGCCCCCAGGAACCGGCAAAACATTCGTCTCTGTGATTGCGTTGAGGATTTTGCTCTCCAACATGAACCCAGGAGATCCGCCTATAGTCATCGCCTCGCAGACAAACCATGCTCTGGATCAGCTTCTGAGGCACGTTTCTCGTTTTGAGAGGGACTATATTCGCTTGGGAGGCAGAAGTAATGACCCTGAGATCAAAAAGCGTACCCTTTTTGAAGTCCGACAAAATGAACCCCTTGCTACCATACAAGGCAGTGTTCTTGGACAGGCCCAAAAGCGATATAATAAATATCATCACACGATTGCTGATCTCTTGCAGAACTTCAGTGTCGAGAACGATGGCACTCTTCTTCCGCCTGAGTTTTTCACAAAGTATGGCCTACTGACTGCAACACAATGTGACTCTCTCGAGAAGGGGGCAAAGGGCTGGATACGACCCAACAATGAAGAAGATGTCTATCCCTTGATAGCCTGGCTTGGAGAGCAAGCGGTCCCATTCGAAGTACACTATTCAACTGAGAACTTCGGCTTCGATGAAGATGAGATTGATCTAGAGTATGAACAACTTAGAGAATTAGAAACCGACCAAGGGATCGAAGAGGAGGACCGTGAAGTTCTCAAGGGACCGTTCATTTGTCTTCGAGAAAGATTCTGCGGACAAAGTACTTCGGCCTCCGAAGAAGCTAGCCAAAAGTATCTGAAGGAGCCCGACCTGTGGAAGATACCTGTCAAGGCACGTGGAGGAGTATATAATACTCTTCGAAAACTGCTCAAGGATAAAATCAGGCGGAAGTTTCAAAGCTTGGTTACACTTAATACAAACAATTGCAAAGACATCCGCATTGGAAAGTGGGAACGGGACAATCATCTCCTCCGGGATGCCAAGCTGATTGGGATGACAACAACGGGCCTTAGCAAGTACCGAGCTCTTGTATCAAGTTTAAAACCGAAGGTTGTTTTGATAGAAGAAGCAGCCGAAGCCATCGAAGCACCGATAGCAGCTGCCTGCCTCGATTCTCTTCAACATATGATCCTTGTGGGAGATCACCAACAACTCAGGGGAAGTTGCTCGGTACAGGACCTTCAGGGTGAACCGCTCTTCCTGGACATTTCAATGTTCGAAAGGCTCGTGAATAACGGGATTCAATACGAGACTCTTAGAAGACAGAGGCGGATGGTACCAGAGATACGACGATTGCTGGAACCCATTTACGGCGAGCTTCAGGACCATGAGTCAGTTCTTGAACGCCCCAAAGTGCCAGGAATGGGGGATGTACGATCATACTTTTTTTCTCACAATTGGCCAGAAAGCAATGACAGCTTATCTTCGAAGTACAATGAGAAGGAGGCGGAAATGATTATAGGATTCTTCATGCACCTGGTGCTCAACGGCGTTGCTGTCAAGGATATAACCGTTCTGACATTTTATAATGGCCAGAGAAAAAAGCTGCTCAAACTATTCAAGGAAAATTCCTATCTCCAGGGTCAGTATGTGAACATTGTGACGGTTGATTCGTTTCAGGGAGAAGAAAACGAGGTAGTGATTCTATCGCTGGTGAGAAGCGGCCGGTCTACCATCGGCTTTTTATCTATAGAGAACAGAGTCTGCGTTGCGCTTTCGCGTGCTAGAAACGGCTTTTATATCTTTGGAGACTCTACAACGCTTGCTGATGCGGATTCCCTCTGGTGGCAAGTTGTCACCCTCATGGGAGGCAAGAACCCAAAACGAAGGCTTGGTTTTTATCTACCTTTAACATGCACCAAACATGGAAATGTGATATACAAGAAAGGTCTGTGTTTCCTACGTCCTCTTTAGCGGTTTCCATTCATGACAAATGCCAGCAGATCCCTCTGATTGGAACACTGCCTACGGAGGATGTGACCTCTCATGTAACGAGCGTCTAGGCTGTGGACACAGATGTCCACTATCATGCCATAGGTACCTGAAGCTGCGCGAACTGTCCGAGCAACTAGATAACAGTGCTGACCGTGTGGGTTTCTAGTTTCTCCCATGATCAAGTCAAGTGCATTGAGGTCTGTGGTCGACAGATGCGATGTGGTCACAAATGTGATAACCCCTGCTATGAGATTCACACCTGTTTCTGTGGGTGCCCGTTGAACTCCGCCATTGAGTGTAACTCGGAAGCTGCTGGGGGTTTGCTCTCTAGAAAGGATGGATGTATATTTGAGGACGACAGCCACCGCCAGGCTGCCATTCGAAGCTACCAAGCCTTCGCAAAGGGTGGATCCAAGGAACAGGACGAACGACTTCTCCGGATGGCTGAGTTAAGCATGTAGAGCGGATATCAAAGGTGGCAGGATGTGTGGCGCAAGCATTTCTTTTGTGATATCTATTTGCACTGGCGCCAGGGGTGAGGTAAAGTTATGACTGAGAATTTACCCTGTGAAACTTATGAATGTTTACTATCCGAAATCACCCATCTCTCTCTCCATCTTTCCAAATGTTGAGCT
Source organism: Aspergillus caelatus (assembly GCF_009193585.1). Classification (NCBI taxonomy): domain Eukaryota; kingdom Fungi; phylum Ascomycota; class Eurotiomycetes; order Eurotiales; family Aspergillaceae; genus Aspergillus; species Aspergillus caelatus. The sequence continues at coordinate 21,976 of NW_022475349.1, read as the reverse complement.
ATCTCTCATGTAGTATGCTCCAGGGCACCCCTACACCAATCCGGCCTACTTTGCACCTCAACAAGCTGTTGGTAGCGGTGAATATCAATTTACCTAGTATGTACAGTAGATCGAACACCAGAATCATGAGGTCTATAATCGTATAAGTCCCTCCACAAACTCCAAACCATGCCAAGAGAACGAAAATACAAAAGTCCAGCTATGTGTCAACGACTTAAGACAGGGAACGGTGGGTTTCAGTACTGAGACAGCATCGAAACATTCCCTTACAGGCCCCTTGTCTTCTCGGGATCCATCTGGACCTCGTCCCCACTAATCTCTTTGACGGACTCAAAGGCAGGCTTCCCAGCATATAGCTGTTCAGGCTTGTTCCGGTTCCCGCCTTCCATTTCGCTGGCACCAGCGAGTGGCTGGTTTCCGCGGAATCGCTTGCGCATATCAATCAAACCCCGCCTGGATGAAGATTGAAAGTTAGGTCCGGTTTCGGTATTTTAGGTCTTCCATCGAGGGTACGCATGACTCACTTGCACTCGCCGAACCCTTTCCGCAGCTGTTGGCATCGCATGGGCAGTGTATCGACTAGCGGCTCGCTCAAACATTCACGGGGCGTGTGGCGCTGGACCATGATACAGTCGGATTCCTGGAGGCATTGGGCCAATGCATCGCCTGTAAGGTGATATCAAAGCATGGTTAGATTAGGGGGAACCTTTCAATCGCGGAGGGTAATATGTTGGCCGCAGGCTAAGCATGAGATTCGGGATTTGGTCTCGGAAGCGACGGTCGGTCACCCCGAATGGCTCGATAATTGAGAGAGCTGAGTAGTACTCACGGATGTCTTTGCAGGAGTTCGGCATTTTGCTTATAGGTAGGAAACCAGCCGACAAGGCAGAGGAAGGAAGACCTGCCAATCACTTGTCCGGCGCAAAATTAGACTCCAGGAAAAGAAGGCAAAAATGGGGCCATCCCCGGATTAGATAAGCAGCTATCACATGAAAATGCAAATGACGTCTGAGCGTTTCCTTTTCTTGGAATTTCTTTTGCTGGGGGCGTTTCGGAGATCTTCATTTATCTCGCTTCCTGGCGCATTTCTGCCTCTTTCCCCATGATGGAGTTCAGGCCTCGGGTAGTGCGATAGACTTGTTACCCTTCTATACCTATACTAAAGCTTCAGGTATAATTCGTTCATCATGGCGCGCGTGCCTGTGATTGGTCGACTGTTTTGGTTTGAATATCTGGCTCTGTTCGCTTCTTTGGTTCTGGTATTGCTGGAATGGATCATACATATTATTACATTTTGTCTTCGTAAGTTAGAGGAGTCGTGTTGGAATTCTCAAATTATTCGTTAACCTCATACAGCTGAAACCGTAATCAAGTTCTTTTACGACCGGTCGAAAACCATCTTCAACCTATTTATAACTCCTGAGGATGAAGGCAAGCGCAGTAAAGAAGAACGGATCGCCGCCGCAGTCGCACAGGCCTCCGACTTTGTAGATATATGCGCTTTGTTCGGTTATCAGACTGAGGAGCATATTGTCCAGACCGGCGATGGCTACCTGCTCGGCCTCCACCGCTTGGCCTACCGGAGAGGTGAGGAGAAGATGCGCGTCAATCAAGGAAAAGGGGGCGTTCGGAAGAAGGTCGTCTTCCTGCACCATGGGCTCATGATGTGCAGTGAGGTTTGGGTATGTTTGTCAGAAGAACAACGGTGTCTTCCCTTTCAATTAGTGGAAAGGGGCTATGACGTCTGGTTTGGAAACAATCGCGGCAACAAGTACTCGAAGAAGTCCGTGCGGTTTTCGCCCGGGTCTAACGAGTTCTGGGACTTCTCCATCGATCAGTTTGCCTTTCACGATATTCCCGACAGCATAAATTATATTTTGGAAGTCACGGGTCAGCCTTCTCTGTCGTATGTTGGGTTCTCGCAAGGCACCGCCCAAGCCTTCGCGACACTATCTATCCACCCGCTGCTGAACCAGAAGGTCGATGTTTTCGTGGCTCTTGCGCCCGCAATGGCGCCTACGGGGTTGCCAAACCATTTCGTTGACTCACTGATGAAGGCCTCGCCGAATTTCTTGTTCCTTCTCTTCGGTCGACGTAGCATCCTCAGTTCGACAACGATGTGGCAGACGGTCCTCTACCCGCCTATCTTCGTTCAGATCATCGACAAGTGCCTTGACGGACTCTTCAATTGGAAATGCCGGAACATCAGTCGCTGGCAAAAGCTAGCGGGATACCTACATCTATTCTCCTTCACCAGCACCAAATCCGTGGTTCATTGGTTTCAGATCATCCGACACAAAAATTTTCAATTCTACGACGACGAGGTCCACGCTCCATTCAGCGTTGTCGCTAGCGAGCGATTTTATAAGCCGGTCAAGTACCCTACCAAGAACATCAAGACGCCCATTGTGCTACTGTATGGAGGCAATGACAGCCTCGTGGATATTAACGTGATGCTGAAGGAGCTGCCACACGGGACCACGGCCAAGATCATCCCGAAGTACGAACATCTCGATTTCTTGTGGGCGGTGGACGTAGAGCAACAGGTGTTCAGCCATGTCTTCGAGGCTCTCGAACGGTACAGCGGCATCACCCAGCTTGAGGGGCCGATGACGGGCCTGATTAACGGAGATGCGGGGCATGCGATCGCGATTTAGGGGATAGAGATGCATTAGATAGCATGAGTTATGATTCGTGCAAAGTATATACCGGCGCGTATCCGGACTGAGGTTGGTTTGTCTATAATGGTGTATGTTAATACCTTCACGTTAGCGCTCATTTCTCTTTTTTGGTTCTCCTTTTCTTTCTTCGTTCCTGAACACGTATGGCGACCGCCATGGCCTGTTTGTCGTACAGCACGTAAGTCGAGGCCGCTATATTATCTCATATTATGATATCATCTACGCAATAGAAGGAGGGCAATGACCAGTCGCACGCCGTTCGACCTCGCTTGACACACAGTGTGGGCCGTCGAATGTGATACATTGATTTAAGGTCGAACTGACGTCCTGGCATTCATTTAGACTACTGGTCAGAGCCAACGCCCCCTTCTCATATCAAGTTACATCTGTCGTTGAGTTTGCCTCCTGGAAATGTATCCCGTTGGACCTATCGACCGGTCCATCACATGGACACTGCGTCGTACTTCTTGTGCCCAATCGTCGCCCCCTGGATGTCCCAGTCAAGGGTCTGGCCATTGGTTTGTTTGGTGCCTGACAGCGTGAGGTGGCCAAGTCTTTGGTCCGGATCCAGTTCCACTCATCCGGGAGGAGGGAAAGGTGGGTTTTTTTTTATTTTTTTTTTTTTTATTTTATTTTTGTGTAGTAGAGCCGAGGGGTTGGAAAAAAGGTGACAGGTAAAGTAAACCGTTTAGTTTAAGCGATTGGTCAGGGGACGGAGAGCGTTTCAGGATATACGGAGGAACGGAGAAGGGGGAGGGAGGGAAGAAAGGGAGTCATAGGCTAAAGGGACGTTATTATATCTCGAGGGTTGATTCCGACTGCCCCTTGTATGTTTCTATATTTCTGAGAACTAATGCCTTCCCGTCGTCCATCAAGGGATCCCTGAGAGATCTATATTTATTTTTGACAGGACAACGGGTTGACTCATACATGCTCTGGTACGTTGTTTACTCTTTTTCATTTTTGGGAGTTTGTTTTTCTAGCCCTGTATCCCATTTTCTTCAATAGTCAATTCGAAATTTTTTGGTCAGTCGGTCAGGTTGGGAATGGTTGGATGGAGCCCCGAAAGCAGATCATCAGGACCATCACCCCCAATGATTGGCAACCCGAGCTATGGCCGAGTCGGACAATTCGTTGCTTTCTCTTCGTCTCCTGCAGATACTCTGGTGGGAACTATTTGGTTTTCCCCCTAAATCGGGCCTGGTGACCTTGATTTGGAGATCATTATGACTATTGTTCTCAAGGATCCAACCACCTGGACTATCTACAGGCAGAAGAAGAAGAAGAAGAAGAAGAAGAAGAAGAAGAAGAAGAAGAAGAAGACGAAGGGAGACAGCAAGCATTCCATAGATAGTGTTCATTCCTTGTTTTCTTTTTATTCTTTTTTTTTATAGATTGTTTGTTGGTCTATTTTCTTTCCCCCCGTTTTTATCCTCTCTCCCCTTGGTGATCCATTGATGGTATTCACCAGCCCCCTTGAACACTGATGATGGTGGGTTTTATTTCTTTTATGATTTTTATTTATTTCCCTCTCTCTTTTGGTTTTCGTTACTACGTGAATGAGCCCAAAAGGGGATAACGAAAATCCCAAACCACTGGGACTGGAATACTAAAGGGGGTTTTCCTAGGGTTCTCTAAACCTTTATCGGACTGGGCAGCGATTGATTGAGGAAAGTCCCACGAGAGTTAATCCTTTCCAGGTTTAACCACTGCTGGCTTAAAGTTTTCGTGCCAATTGTTGCGCACATTTGGGAAGCCTCTTTTTATTTTTTTTATTTTTATTTTTATTTTGTTAAAAACTGTTTATTATTTCTTTTCACTCACACCGCTTCGAATGTTGACAAAGTGAAAAAGGGAAAAGAAAGGAAACAATTAGGGCAAAAGGGATATCAAAGAATTAACAAGAAAAAGAAAAGAAAAAAAGGTAAAAGAACTACACACGTTAAGTTGACTCCCAAAATGAACAAAAGGATACAAGAAGTGATTGGAACCCAATTGAATAAAATGAAACCTCAGGGTTAAAACAAAATTAAAAAAGAAAACAAAAGATAAAAAAGAGGGAATTATGTACAATTTTTTTGTACTATTTCATTTATTTATTTTATTTTATCATTTCTTCATGTTATTTTTATTTTTATTTTTATTTCTTTTTCCTCTTTGACATGAACCCTCCGACTCGGATCCTTTCCACCCTTTGGCAATTCCTCTCAAAAAAAATCTCCCCACAACCGCGCGCTGACTTAGCTTCTAGTTCGGTCTTTAGTCTCCGGTAATCCACCTGAATTTCTGTTGACATCAACCGTTTTTCCTGCGCTCGCCTTCTCCGACCCCCTTTGACCCTTCACTCGAGTCCAAGTGATTGCCTCAGGTCCGGTGGCGCTGTCAATTCCACGACCTGCATATTATCCCCAATTTCCCCCCCTCCCTCCGTGGCATTGGTTGGCATTGGCATTGTGACCGATGTAACGCATCGCGTTATCGCTGCCTTTGCTCTTCCAGCCCACCCCCGCCCCCAAAGGGACCCAGTATCAGACCATCCCATTGCTTGAAATCGCGATTCATCACCGAGATCTTCAGTTGTTCACGAGACACGAATCTAACGAAGTGTACCCTTTATCTATTCATCTGATCTGGCCGGTTTGCGTGAATTGCATCGTCGCATCATACTCTTTGGTGGAGATTTAGGAGATACGGTATAGCAAAGATTGTGTTGGAAGAGGTCGATTGAACCAAGTATCGCATCGTCCCGGTCCATTCGAGGCACCAGAATAACTTCAGTTGATTGAGTGGGAACTACAATTGCTGTTTCAATGCGGCCGCAGTACGTCCTCCCAAAATGGATCCCTTTGCCCTGAACTTCATGCGCGCCGGATGCTAATGGCTTCACTCGATACAGACGGGAATATCATATTGTCGTGCTCGGCGCTGGTAGGCACCATCTGACAATTGACGATAGTTGAGGTCCATCGCTGATATCTGCTATTTCGTGCGCAACAGGTGGAGTTGGAAAGAGTTGTCTTACTGGTATATACCCTCTGACTCGTCGATGGACCTGACTCATGGGTCATCCCGTTCTGGGAAATAATTGTCACTTACACCGTACAGCTCAATTCGTCCAAAATGTGTGGATTGAGAGCTATGACCCCACGATCGAAGATTCATATCGCAAACAGATCGAGGTAGACGTAAGTGGATCATGTTACCAAACATGTCTTACGTTGCTGATTGTCATAGGGGCGACAATGCATTCTAGAAATTCTTGACACTGCAGGAACAGAACAATTCAGTAAGTCTCCCTGCAACGGTGCGACTCTGTCTTTTCCACTAACACAGCCCTAGCTGCCATGAGGTAAATCAGCAATCCGTCCCACTTCTTCAGTCCACTGGGGATCCACTACTGCGGCTATAGGACTGACACCTAACCACTCACTTCCTTTTCAGACCCGCATGCTAACCCTGACTCACAGAGAACTTTACATGAAACAGGGCCAAGGGTTTCTCCTGGTATTTTCCATTACGAGCATGTCCTCGTTGAACGAGCTGTCCGAACTACGAGAACAGATCATCCGCATCAAGGATGACGAGAAAGTCCCCATCGTCATCGTAGGTAATAAATCCGACCTGGAGGAGGATCGCGCGGTGCCCCGTGCTCGCGCCTTTGCCCTCTCCCAGAGCTGGGGCAACGCTCCTTACTATGAGACATCGGCTCGCCGACGAGCCAACGTCAACGAGGTCTTCATTGACCTCTGCCGACAGATCATCCGAAAGGACCTGCAAGGCAACTCCAAGGGTCGCGACGAACCGCCCAAGCGGGAAAATTCGAATCGACCCGATCGCAAGCGAGAACGACGACAGAAGACGAAACGTAAAGGACCTTGTGTGATTCTATAAATTAACGAATGTTATAAATGAAGGAGGGGCAGGAGACCAACGACTCGCTCCTCAATCGTATTTGAACCAACCTACCTCACATCTCGACGCATTTCTCAAGCCACCGGCTCACATCCTATCTGCACATACATACTACATATCTTCACCCATGCTAATGTTTTCAATCATCATATGCCCATCCAATGATAGATATATGTCGGTTCACAACCATTCAACTTTTTTCGTCTTACTTCCAATTGATACGTCTTCAACTGTTATTTTACTTCAAGGAATGAGAAAAAGTTGCATCTGTCTTCGTTTTCCCTCCGCATTGGCATTCACCAACCCCTTTATTGATATAGAGCAGTTCATTTTATAACTACGCCGCCATTCTTTGTTTTTTTTTTTTTTCTCTTTTATTTTTTGCGAGCTGATAAAAGCAAACCAACCAAGGAAAAGAACCACACTATGCTTGTCTTTTTCTTTTTCTTTTCTTCCTACAGAGTAGTTCCCCTCCTGAGTTCTCTCTTTCTACTCATTTTCTATAATTGCTTTTTCTTCTTTGTGCCTTATTTGGCCCGTTATTCCTTCCGACTTCTCCCCCTTTTTTCCCCTTCCCCCTTTTTCCCACTCCCTTGATCAAATTTCCGTCCTTTTCGAAACTAGCAGTAGTCTGTTCAACGCGAAGTAGATTATTAGAATGGGATATTCATTTTCTTTCTTATTCGCTCTTCCTTTCACACCATAAATTATAGGGACTATCATAATAAGCAACTTAAGATTTCTTCCAAGACTGAAACCCCCTCTTCTTCACCCTAACTCATGCAAACCCTCTCACATAAGAAAAGAACTCAGAAAAGTATAACCATTCATTTCTAATATACCAACCAACCATACATCACATAAACCTCAATATCCATGTAAAAGACAAAGATATATAATAGTAAGAAACAATCCACCCCCCAAAGACCCAGTTACACATAAGACCCAGACGTAGAACCTAGACTTTAGTAGAACAGATAAATAGATATAATATATTGTCACTAACGTAAGTGAACTACATCCGGAAAACACCAAACCGCGTCTGCACATCCTTATCAACCCTTCCACCCAACGACGCCGCCAAACTCAATCCCAGAACGCGTCTCGTTTGCGCAGGCGGGATAACGCCGTCGTCCCAGAGACGGGCGGAAGAGAAAATTGCTTCGGATTCGTGGTCGATGCGAGCTTTCAGGGCTGGGTCTGCGGTGCGTCCGACTGCTTCCATTACTGAGGAGAGTTGTTCGGAGCCCATTACCCCGATTTTGGCGTTGGGCCACATGAACATGAGCCTTGGGGAGTAGGCGCGGCCGCTGTTTTTTTGGTTGTTTGTTAGTGTTTGTTTCTTTTGGTTCTTTTGTGTTTTGGGTTTGTCTTAGTAGGCCTAAGGGAGTGTGTGAGTGTGTAACTTACCACATGCCGTAGTTACCTGCGCCAGCGCTGGAGCCAAAGACAACGGTGAACTTGGGTACATCGGCGCAGGCTACTGCCGTGACTAGCTTCGCGCCGTTTTTGGCGATGCCGCCCTTTTCGGCGTCGGCACCGACCATGAAGCCGGAGATGTTCTGGAGGAAGATGAGAGGGATGTTGCGCTGGGCACAGAGCTCGATGAAGTGGGCTCCCTTCAGCGAGGACTCGGAGAAGAGGATACCGTTGTTGGCGACGATACCAACCTGGTGGCCGTAAATGCGGGCGAAGCCTGTGACGAGGGTGGTACCGTAGTCGCGCTTGAATTCGGCAAATTCGCTGCCGTCAACGATGCGGGCGATGACTTCATGGACGGGGATCTGGCGGCGGAGGTTGGTGCCCACGATGCCGTTTAGTTCGGCGGGGTCGTAGAGGGGTTCTTTGATAGTGCTGTCGTCGAGTTTGAGGGGCACGCTGGTTTTGGGGTAGTTGAGGTTGGCGATGGACCTGCGGGCGAGGATGAGGGCGTGAGCGTCGTCTACGGCGAGGTAGTCTGTTACGCCAGAGATGGTGCTGTGCAGTAGACCGCCGCCCAGATCTTCGGCGGAGACTTCTTCGCCTGTGGCAGCTTTGACGAGGGGAGGACCAGCCAGGAAAATGGTGCCTTGGTTCTCGACGATGATGGTCTCATCGCTCATGGCTGGGACATAGGCACCTCCTGCCGTGCAGGGTCCCATCACCACAGAGATCTGGGGGATGCCCATTGAGCTCATCCGAGCTTGGTTGAAGAAGATGCGGCCGAAGTGCTCCTTGTCTGGGAATACGTCGGCTTGATGGGGGAGGTTGGCACCGCCAGAGTCCACAAGGTAGAGACAGGGGAGTTTGTTCTCTTGGGCGATTGCTTGCGCTCGGAGATGTTTTTTTACCGTGATAGGGTAGTACGTGCCTCCCTTGACAGTGCTGTCATTGGCCACGATCATACATGTTACGCCTTCGACGGTTCCAATTCCAGTAATAATACCACCGGCAGGAACGTCTTCGCCTGGGTATACTTCGTGGCCGGCCAGCGGGGAAAGCTCCAGGAACGATGTGCCGGGATCGATCAGGGCTGTCACCCGATCTCGAGGAAGCATTTTGCCTCTGGCAATGTGCTTATCCTTTGCTTTTTGTGGCCCACCCTGGGAGATGGTGCTATGTAGATTGCTCATCCGATCTACGAGCTCCTTCATCTGCTCGGCATTCTCCTTGAAATCAGGCGCGGACGTGTCTACCGCCGTGGGCAGAACCGATATGGCTGAGGCATGATGCGGATGCGTATAGCTCGCAACTGTCCTGAGAGATGTTTTAGAGGAGACTGTAAGTGGAAAGCGAGGCGTGAGCAGTCGTCGCGAGTAAGGCAGCGATAGCGACGTTTTGGAGCTCAAGCTCCGCAGGAGCGGAGACGGTGCACGCATTGCGGGGATAATCTAGGGAGAGTAAAAGACGAAGTAGCACCGCGAAACACCAGGTTGAGTTATCTCATGGTCCTGTCCAGAGCTTTATGAGAGCAGCCAAGTGGGAACAATGGCCGATGAAGGAAAAATAGACGAAGACAATAGGCGTGGGGAGGAATATGATCGAATGTGACCCCGGAATTGAAGTTGCGGAGAAACAAACTGCGACGATTGCCGTGTTTAGCCGCGGCTGGCATCGGCCTCCGCATTTGTGGATGGACTTGCGACTCTTGCGACTGACTTACTTCATTCTTCTCAGCTTGTTCGTCTAATTTCCCTTCCACTTCCCCTCCATATCTCTTTTTTTTTTATTTCTTTTTTTTCCTCGGTGTAGATTTACCGTGTAGAGATACCTTTTTTCACAATGGCTGCCGCATCCCGTCTCCCATTCCTCTTCCGCAGTACCTCCAGGTCCCTGGGATCAATCAGGAAACCCCTCATACAGATCCCCGCATCACGGACGTTCGCATCAAAACACCCCAAGGGCTTTGTGCCGCCCACCGAGGATGATCTACTGGAGCTACGGGAACGTGTGCAGGAATTCACCAGTCAGTATTCTTCCAGAGACGTTCTGTGTTCCGCAATCTGACCATGAGCGCAATCAAGGGCGTGAGATTACCGAGGAAGTAGCCGCCAACACCGACGCTCAAAATGAATTCCCGGCAGAGATGTGGAAGAAACTTGGTGATGCTGGGTAATTATAAAATCATACTGCTGGATCATTATTTATCACAGGCGACTCTAATTCCATTGTTAGATTCCTGGGTATCACTGCCAATGAGGATTATGGCGGCCTCGGAATGGGCTACCAGGCGCACTGTATAGTTATGGAAGAGCTTAGTCGTGCATCAGGTATTACATTCTTCCTGTTACCACATTACTAGATATGGACTTTGTTCGTATTCTAATTGGGGCGTGTTATAGGAAGTATTGCATTGTCGTACGCTGCGCATTCCCAGCTTTGCGTCAACCAGCTCTCTTTGAACGGGTCGCCGGAACAGAAGGAGCGATTTTTGCCGGGACTCCTGTCTGGTGACAAGGTTGGTGCTCTGGCTATGTCGGAACATTCTGCAGGCTCGGATGTTGTCAGTATGAAGACGACGGCTAAGGAGGTTGACGGTGGCTACGTGCTGAACGGGACCAAAATGTGGATTACGAATGTGAGTTGCGTAACCTATTTTCAGAGGGGCATGTTAAAGAGGCTAAACTTTATTATTTCAGGGCCCTGACGCCGATTTCATTGTCGTCTACGCCAAAACAGAGCCCGAGAAGGGCTCCAAGGGAATCACGGCATTCGTTGTCGAAAAGACATTCGATGGATTCTCCTGCGCACGGAAACTCGACAAGCTTGGAATGCGCGGCTCAAACACCGGAGAGCTTATCTTCGAAGATGTGTTCGTCCCCAAGGAGAACGTCCTCGGTGAAGTAAACCGCGGTGTCAAGGTTCTCATGGAAGGTCTCGACCTGGAACGTCTAGTCCTCAGCGCCGGTCCCCTGGGGTAAGTTCTACTACTAAGACACTATATATTTACAAGCGAGAACACCAGAACTTACCGTGATGAACGATATCCAGTATCATGCAAGCCGCCCTTGATCTCGTCCTTCCCTATACTCATGTCCGCAAACAATTCGGAACACCCATCGCCCATAACCAGTTGATCCAAGGTAAGCTGGCCGATATGTATACAAAGCTTCAGGCATCGCGCGCCTACACGTACTCCACGGCACGGCACATTGATAACTCCGCGTCCCTATCTGAGGTGAGCATCCGGACACAGGACTGTGCGGGTGCTATCCTGTATGCGGCGGAACGGGCGACAGAGTGTGCACTTGATGCGATCCAGCTGATGGGTGGCAACGGGTACATCAATGAGATCCCCGCGGGACGGTTGCTTCGCGATGCGAAGCTGTATGAGATTGGTGCTGGAACCAGCGAAATCAGGCGGATGGTCATTGGACGGGCATTTAATAAAGAATATGCATAGATTCTCTCTGAAAAACCAGATACGTTCCTGTTTTAGTTGCGTTCGTTCTATCATGTCATATATAGCTGGCATTTGTTATATTTAGCCGCCCAAGGGCAGAGTGTTGAAATAAATACACAAAAATGATTTCATATCTTCATGGCCATTTCGGTCTATTTCTTGGCTTTATTTCTAGTGGACCGCCGTGTAGGACCTGACGCCGCTGGAGGGTCTGCGGCTTGACCTACTTTCTTCGATGCGATTCTCTTCGATCTAGTCGTAGTTTGATTTTTGTCTGCGTCCGGTTGGTCTAGTGCATCGGACGCTTTCCGTTTCCTTGTCCTAGTGGACGGCGCGGTTACAGATTTAGGTTTCTTTGGGCTAGACTCCTGCTCTTGCATTGTTGCCGATTGCAGATCAGATGACTCCAGTTCCATTCCCATTGAGTCATCGTATGGTTCAGGCGCCTCGATAGGAAATTCATGCTCAAGCATCTTAGAATTAACTGGCAAATCAGAGGCTGACTTGATCACCCTATGCGAGTGCACCGTCAACGGCGGAGAGAGCGATGGCTCAGCCGGAGTGGTAGTTTTCGAGAAACCATCAGACCCGACATCGGTCTCGCGAAGGCTTTCCAACGACGACGCAGTAGACGTATCATCGGAACTAGTATCGGCCCTCTTAGTGGCCGCCGGCACCCGAGGAGGTGCCATATCGGAGCCGACTTTTCGCATGCGCACCCGTCCAATCGCAGGATGAGACGACCGGAATACCTCGCGCCAATTCTTCAGAAGGGCCACCTTCTCTCCGTCGCCAGGTTCGTAGAGCTTGCGGGGTGGATTGTCATCGTGAGGCGTTTTCCATACCGTGCCCTGGAACGATGTGATGTCTGTCTCGGGGAGGGTTGTTTTGGGTATGGGTCCGTTTTGAACTGAAAGGTTCTTTTTCGCGGCGATAATGTCGTTCAGCTCTTTGATATTGTATTTGTTTGGCCAGAGGCCCATTGCTCGCTGGCGCCGTACGGCGGTTGGGTCTTCGTCGTAGTAATCGTCGGATTGGTCGTCCCAGTCGCTGAAATATTCCTCTACCTCGAGCGAGGGATCCTCGAAGAAGATAGCGTCATAGACTGCGGTTGCGGCCAGGTCATCCTACATGAGCAATTGGTTAGTTTCTTTGTCTGCGACTGTATGGTGCCCTTGATGTGGTGGTTGAGACTGACAGCGATCTCGGGATCCGGTTCCTCTATCCAGAAGATATCTTCGTCGTATTCATCATAGTAGTCTTCGTCATCAGACATCTTGGGTATAGTAAAGCGAAAGACCGTCAAATATAGGGTTCTAAGGCGTATACAAGATTGAGAACAGAAATGGTGGGAAATTGCCAAGTCTAATGGGTATCACTAAAAGGGAAAGCAGATACAAAGACCAGCAGAGTCGCATCAGAGCTAAAAAAAAGATGAGTCAGCTTGTCCAGAAAAAAGTCGGACAAATTCCAGAGCGACCGTAAGACCGAATCAGATGGATACGTTGCAAGCCACCAGGACAAATGGACCGGTGACGTCGGAGGAGTTCGCTGATCGCGTCTTTCCGGCGATGAAAAAAAGGATTAACTGCGCTGCAAAAGAAGTGGATCTCAGATATCATCACGTGCCAGGTGTTTCCCCGCAGCTTCGCTTTGCGTCGGCTCAAGAGGTCCCGTCTGGGGGAACAGTAGTACTTCCATGCAACTTAAGCTGCCTGTCTTCTAATTTTTCCCCGAGAGCTCTTCCTGTTTGTTCTTTTGAAAGCTGTGTGATTTTACGCAGAATATGCTGCTACCCTCCTATATCCTCTGTGGTGTTGATTCAATTTTGTGATCTTAATTAGCAGCGTCTCTTTACAATGCCACTCTCGTCCCTTCTCCGCACTGCTTCCCGTCTGAGACCGACGGCCGCTCAGAAAGCGAGAAGAGCTGCATCTACAGTGTCTTCGAGTACCCCCAAAACACAGAATTCATTGGATTCGATTCTCATCGCAAATAGAGGAGAAATTGCTTTGTATGCTTGGAAATTGTGCCGTGCGCTGTTGTCCTAGTACTAACCATTCCTTCACCTTAGACGAGTCGGACGTACCGCGGCTCAACATGGTATCCGCGTAACTACGTTATACACAGATCCCGATAGCCGGGCTCAACATGCATTGAGTTCCCCATTCGCGTTCAATCTAGGATCGGTTTCAGCTTACCTCGACGGAGACCGTATCATTGAGATTGCGAAGCGGGAGGGCTGTCAAGGGATACACCCAGGCTATGGTTTTGTATGCTTTTCTAAAGAGACAATGTGTATCAATGTGCTAACCTGTCTTTAGTTGAGTGAGAATTCGGAGTTTGCGCGAAAATGTACGGAAGCCGGGCTGGTCTTTATTGGACCTCCATGGAAGGCCATCGAGGACATGGGGGATAAGAGGTAAGTCAATTACTCGGCCTAGTTGTCCCATACATCTTACTGACAGTCTTTGAAGCCAGTCTAAGAAGATCATGACGGCGGCAGGTGTGCCTTGCGTTCCTGGTTATCACGGTCAGAATCAAGATCCCAGCTTCCTCGAAGCCGAAGCGGATAAGATCAAATATCCTGTGCTCATTAAGGCAATCAAAGGAGGTGGTGGAAAGGGAATGCGTATCGCTCATAGCAAGTCTGAGTTCCAGGCTCAACTGCAATCTGCGAAGTCAGAAGCCATGAACTCGTTCGGAGATGACCATGTGTTGGTGGAGAAATACATCACCACGCCACGCCACATTGAAGTCCAAGTGTTCGCAGACAAGCATGGGAATAGCGTGGCTTTGGGAGAAAGAGACTGCAGTATACAAAGACGGCATCAGAAGATTCTCGAGGAGTCACCCGCTCCTCACTTGCCTGATGCCACGAGGAAAGATCTCTGGGCAAAGGCACGGGCGGCTGCTGAGGCCGTAGGCTATGAAGGTGCCGGTACCGTTGAATTTATCTTTGATAATGATACCGGCGAGTTCTTCTTCATGGAGATGAACACCAGACTTCAGGTTGAGCATCCGGTGACTGAGATGGTCACTGGCCAAGACTTGGTCTACTGGCAACTCAAGGTGGCCGAAGGCGCTAAGCTTCCATTGACCCAAGAGGAAGTAGAAGCTTACATGGCGAGCCGTGGACATGCCATTGAGGCGAGAATCTATGCAGAGAATCCCGATCAGGGATTCATACCTGATTCCGGCACACTGCTGCACGTTCGCACTCCTACCCCCTCAGAGGATATCAGAATAGACGCAGGCTTCGTCGCCGGCGATGAAGTTTCAGCTCATTACGATCCAATGATTGCCAAATTGATCGTGAGAGGCAATACGCGACAGGAGGCACTCCGCAAGCTTGCGTCTGCACTAGAAGAGTACGAAGTTGCGGGACCAATTACCAACATCGAGTTCCTGAAGACGGTCTGCAAGAGCCCTGATTTTGTCGCCGGGGAGGTAGAAACTGGATACATTGAAAAGCATCGCGAAGAGCTGTTTACTCGTGAGGCTATCGAACCGGAAGTGCTCGCACAGGCTGCATTGGCTTGTCTGCACCACGACTCTGCCCCGGTCGCTCGGCAGCAGGCAAATTTCGAAGGCTCTGCTGTCGGATTCAGCCCAAGCTATCAATCACGGCAGATAACCTTTGCGGATCTGACGCCTGGAGCCAAGGATGGCACCAAGTTTGATGTTCGTGTTCAACAAACGGATGACAATACATTTAATGTAGAAGTTGGCGGGCGCACGTTTGAGCAGGTGGTCAGCCACAACAACCCCGGGTCGCATATCGTGACCTCTTTCTTCCCCCACACACGATTGGACACCACCGTAATCCGTGATGGCGACTCCGTTATTGCTTTCCAGAAAGGGACGCAGTATCGTTTGACGATACCACGGGCCAAGTGGATGGACAAAGCACTGGGAATGAAAGATGTAACCAACAGCGTTCTAGCCCCAATGCCGTGCAAAGTGTTGCGTGTGGAAGTTCAGGCAGGCGACGTGGTGGAAAAAGACCAGCCATTGGTGGTTATTGAGAGTATGAAAATGGAAACGGTCATCCGCAGTCCGCAAAAGGGAACCATTTCAAAAGTGGTACATAAGAAAGGAGTAAGTCACGCGGACCATTCCCCTGCACGAACATTAACATTGCCCGGCTATTTCTCAATGTTTGGAGCTATTGGTGTGACTATTTGTAACGAGACCATGGATTCGGCCCGGTGTGGGCATGCTTTCCCGTTTCCCCCCACTCCTTTTTTCTCTTTAAGATTTTTGGCCGACTCGGTGGCCGGGGTCTGGGGTTTGGCTGGAATGGTCGGGCAACTTCCTTCACTTCTGTGTGGGAAGGCCGGGTTTCATGCACGGACCGGTCATCAAGCTTCCACGACCTTTCCGCCAGGCTTCGAAAATCTCCACCCACCCCAATTACTGCGAACGGACTGACTAACATGTGTACCTTGCAGGACCAATGTAAAAGCGGCACACCTCTGGTTGAATTTGCTGAAGAGAGCGGTGAAAACTAGGGAGAGTGCGGCAGATGTACGGTCGTGTATAAACAAGAAGGTAAGAAGAAAGTATGACTAGGGTACCCTTTCGCTCAAGGGGAGAAGAGAGTTAAGGCCGTCGGTACTCTGGGGTCTGGTACGGAGACCGGCCCTCTTCCCCCGATGGATACCGGTGGATATCAAGGAAATGTTAAAACACATCCCTATGGAGACAGCTCCAATTTCTCTCTCCCGCGGTGGTAGCAGAATTTTCAATGAGCGGTGTTATCGCAATGGCGCTGTACAATTAGAATTAAGGCGCTGTCATGTGGACAACGGCACATGACTTCGGTAGTCTAAATCAATGGATCTAGTATTCTGTGTCGCACAGCCGAGAAGTTTAGATTCGTAGTATGCAGCACCGTGAGAATGGAACAATGAAGAGACCAGGCAAAGGGCAAGAACAAAACCAAAAAATAAGAATACAAATAAAAATAAATAAATAAAAATTATTGAAAAGTAAGTTGTCAGACCCGCAATCTCAGTGTGGGGCAAAACAACAACGGCAACAATCTATGGAATACATTTTGACAGGGTTGAACCCAAGGAACCTAGCTCCAGCTTCCATCCATAGAAGTGCAGAACCGGAACCCCACCACTCGGGCCAGGGATCCATACGTGGGACAACAATTGTGCGTGGTCTTTGGGTTGCAGACCGTGGCTTTTCCATCCGGGGAGTCGCTGCCTTAGGTCTCCAAGAACACCATACTTACTTTGCCCTAGTAGTTCACTGAGCTGTTGCATATACATCTTGGGCTTAGGAAAAGGGATAAAAGGGCTATCTTCCACCGCCATATTATAATTTCACTATAGGATGCTTCATCTAGGAAATTATCCTAAAATCCCTGACAGATTAAATTATATATCTGGTGTATCAAGGTTCTAAAGGGCGCATACCATCAGTAATGTGTAGTATACAGTTGCAATGTAATGATATCGATTTGGGAACGCAATTCTGATACGCCGAAGGCTTTCTTTAAAGCACAATTGCCACTTGCACATGGATTGTCGTGATGTAAAAAATGAACAAGTTAGTCTGAGGGGATGTGGTGAAAGAAGCTCTAGGGAAAAGGGCTATCTAAAGCGGAGTGGATGAGCTTTGTCAAGAAGTATGAAGCCCAAAGCTGTAAAAAGAATTCCGGCTTAGCAGCACAGGCCAGACATAAACCACAAATACCAGGGTCTCCCAAAATAAAGAATATGGCGCTGCTTTTGGACCTCCAATTAGAAACGCACATACATGAAAGCAGAGCCACGCAATGTATATCATCTGTGACTTTGTTGATAGATTACTAGGCCGGCAGGGATTGGGCGAGCTTGTTCAGCTCTACACAAGATATATGCAAATCAATGCTTACGACGAGAATCACTTAGGAGTAAGTTTATAAAGGCTTAGAACGATTGAATAGGAATCGTAAAGAGCCACAAAGTGAACAAGGCAAAAGAGTTAGACAAATTTAGCATTGTATGATTTTAAATCTTCATATAAACGTTTATGCCCGGCAACATTATTGATGCAAGCCCAATTCAATTGTGCCAAAGAGATGTTCATTACCACAACTGCAATCCAAATCCAGGAAATCGGCGTTGATTTACGATCCACATTCACTTGGTGAGTTTCATCATTGCCTGGTGCCCGTGGTCGAACTAGCTCGCCAAAGATAGCATTCCCTAGCTATATGCAGCTGCCACTAAAAATCATGTATCCCGACTACGTGGAAATAAAATATTGCGTCCACCCGTCTGGGCTAAGAAAGGGAGCCCGATTGTTGGCGTGCCTGACTCTGAAGGGCGAAAACCCTAAATAAACTGGCCTTTAGCCGCTATGCATTGCATTCTGTCCCACGCTATCAGATCTACTATGCTACTTCTGAAACGCTAGCCTCGCTAGGGAAGTAGTCCGTGAAGCCTTATATTGAATATGGAATCAGAAAGCTGGTCATGGTAATGGTGCCTGAGGTAGACGAGGTGTTGCCTGTAGAGCAGTAGCTGAAGCTATTCGACTAGATTAAAGGTTCTAAAACTTAATACCTGGTAAAAGGTAGAGATCATCTAGGTCTACTCACTAGACCTGATATGCAAAGACTGGAGCGGCAGATTGGTTTTGTTTGATATGTTATAAATGGCAAGATCCGACTCATGCTAGAACTTCAAATATATACCTGGAGGGGTATGTGAAACTTCTAGATTCTCTCCAGATGACATGTCGGCTTTTGTTCTACGTGACATGCAACATCTTGTGGCTTTATCAATATCAAGAATTTCGGTATATAACACTTATGCAATGACTATGATTTGGGGGTCTGAATCCATGAACTACCTGAGAGACAGCTTCTAGGATATACACGGCGGTGCTAAGTAAGCAGACATACACTACACCGAACAGGAATGCTATACTGATTGTAGTAATTCGTTATTATCAGAGTATTCGGAGGATCGTTAGCCCATAATGCGGCCCACTCTCACCACATCAATAGATTTAGCGCACAGGGTGTGTGGTCGAAAAAAAGTGTGGTTGGCTCTGTGGATTCCTTCGAGAAAAATGAGCAAAGTGGAGCCAGGGTAGCAGCAGTTCAGGAACTACACTAACATTGCCCCGACCCGAGTTTTACGTACTATGAAAATTAGGTAAGTAGGGCTGTGTTTTGTAGGTCGGGCCCAGGGCGGCTAACACGGACATACAAAGTACTAAGGGCACCACTGGATATCTGCGGTGTGGCAAATATAAAACATGGGGAAAGATGAAGTGGCTATGAAGATCTGTGCCTGATTAATTTAAATGGTGAGATTTGGATTTGAATAAGCAATCTTCTAGGTTGATGACAAAGTACGTGCAGTCTGGACTGTTGCATGCATGATACGCAGGGTATTGACATGGACGGCAAGTTTAATGATGGCGTTGGCGTGTGACGATAAGAGATTTCATCTTTGACTTTATCCTTTGTATTTTAAGAACGGGGCTGAGATTGACTTAGCCAATGATGACCTGTTTTGTGTGTTGTTGATGAACTGTTGTACGTAGCTTGGGTTTTGATATAGATCATGGAATGGAATTGAATTTCTGAGTTCAGGATTATTGCAGTCTTGCATTCTTTTATTGCATGCTCGGATACATAGCTTGCTCCACTGGGTCGAGTTGGTTTTGCAATTGAGGTATGAGCGTTATTAGTTGGAAGGAGAGGCCTTTGCGCTTCGTTCGTATGTCCTCGTATGATTATTTATTATCTAAATTGGTTATCGATAGTTATACTAACAGAAAGAAATAACTGAGCATAAGAAAAGAAACAATGAGTAAAACTTAATACTAAAAAAAGTGGAAACAATAGATAGTATGAAATAAAAATAATAATAATAAAAAATGGTAATAAATTAGTGTCAGATTGACTCCAGAAAACCCTTGGAAGGTTACTTAACGAGCGGGATACCGGGATTGGGATCGTCAAGAAGCCGGTGAAACTTCTGGAGGCGTGTTGGAGTCACGCGGAAGTCGGCGGGAGGCAAAGAAGAGCGCCGCCGATCCACTCACTAAGTCGATCCTGGTCAGATCGCTGCATGGCGGTTGGGGCCTGGCCCCCCAGGCCTCCATCACCGCCTGACATCACTTGATTCTGACTATCAAATTGAGAACAAGAATGGATGGGGAAAATAAAAAAATTAAAAAAGAAATGTGAAAAGGGCCATCCAAAAAGTACGTGGAATTTTCCCCAGTCCCCTGGGGATAGTGGATACTTTCCCCCCAGCCATTCCATCCTGAGAACCAGTCAATTTGGCCACGCTTGCAGTCATGGTGGTCCAACTTGCTGGTCCCTTGGGCGGTCGGTCACCGCAATTGCTCTGTTCCTCACATTCCCCAGCTCCTTTGTCCATTCAAGGTTTTTTATTTTTTTATTTTTATTTTTATTTTTTCTATTTCGATTATCGATGTTTTAGATTTTTTTGATTTAATTGTTGTTTCCCAATCCTTCGCCGCTTGTGGACACCTATACACATTTTCTCCAATCCTTGATTGATACTCCTCGGATTTCCCCTTTACCGTAAGAGAGGCGAACAACCCATCAGATTTTTCTCCCACCATTGTGTATTTCCTTGTTTTAGGGGGAAGGGACTACATATACTCCTGCTTCCCATCAACCTTGTGGACCATCTTCTCTTCTTCTATATATCTATTTCTCCCTACATTCATACCCTTTCTTCCCCAGATCGAGCGCCTCTAATTCCTCTTCTTCCCTGAGTACATAGCTATATTCTTAGCTAGCTCTCATTAATCATACACAATGTTCAAGTCACCAGCCGCTCGTCAAGCCGTCAAGGCTCTCAGCATTAACACACGCCCTGCCGCGGTAACAGCAGCATCACGGCCAGCGATGGTTAATACTTTCTTCCGAGGTCTCTCATCGACAGCTCCCCGTGCAAACGATGAGAAGTCGAAGGCAGCAAAGGACCCCATCTTGGCCGCCACTAACAAAGCCCCCGAGGGTGCCTTGGACACGGAGGGGCGTTTCGCCCGTGTCGATGAGAGTTTGCAGATCGAATACCCCGATGATGAGAACATGCCTCGCAGTCCTATCGTTCAGGGCCGCGGAGGAATGCACTTCAAGCGTACCCTGGCTCAATTTTCCCTAGAGAACAAGGTCACCCTGGTTACCGGAGGTGCCCGTGGTCTCGGGTTGGTCATGGCTCAGGCGATCGTTGCATCGGGATCGGACCTTGCCATTGTCGATCTTAACAGTACGTTCTAAGCCTTTGTGCACCAATTGGCTTTCATTAGTTTTACTAACTGGTTTTTTTTTTTTTTTTTTTGCAGAGGCGGAAGCTGAGGAGCAAGCCCAGAAATTGGTTGAGCAGTTCAGGAAGGAGAACCCCGGCTTGGAACAGTGAGTTATCTGATTGATCACATTTGACGGTAATTGTAAACGCTAATTGTTTGAATCTAGAATGCCTAACGTCACCGCCCACTACGCTGATGTTTCCGACCCTAACTCCGTCAACGAGGCTCTTTCCGATATCATCTCCAAGCACGGCAAGATTGACAACCTGGTCACCTCCGCCGGATTCACCGAAAACTTCGATGCCATCTCCTATCCTCATGACCGTCTACAAAAGCTTTGGGGCGTTAACGTTGATGGAACATACCTTTTTGCGACCGGGGTTGCCAAGCACCTCATGGAGCGCAAGGTTCCGGGCAGCATTGTCATGATTGGTAGCATGTCTGGTGCTATCGTCAACGTGCCCCAGCCTCAGGCTCCTTACAACGCCGCCAAGGCCGCTGTGCGTCAACTTGCCGCATCCTTTGCCGTCGAATGGGCCGGCCACGACATTCGTGTGAACTGCATCAGCCCTGGATACATGCTTACTGCTCTGTATGTGAAATTCCGTCTTCAGGGAGTTCGAACCGCGACTAACTGTGTTTCGCTGCAGGACCCGCAAGATTTTGGATGAGAACCCCGAATTGCGGGACAAGTGGATCTCCCTCATCCCCACCGGCAAGATGGGTACTCCCGAGGACCTGATGGGTCCCGTTACCTTCCTGCTCAGTGACGCCTCCAAGTACATGACCGGTGCTGATATCCGCGTTGATGGTGGCTACACCCTCACCTAGATAACCCGAAAAGGGTTGTACTTGTTTGTTTCTGATCTTATTTATCTAATATGGGCATGATGTATGGGACTGTTTTTGGATTCGTTATAGACCGGTTTGCTTGATTCTTGGGGGGTAACTCGGGCTTTGCTTGCTTGCTTCCATTCTCTCTCGATGTGATCTCTGACGACCCATCGGGCTGCATTACGACGACTATTTTTGTTCTGAAGAAGCATGTTGTTTTCCGGAGAATGTGTTTTGTTCTAAAAAGCGGGAAAGGTTGTATTTTTTGCTATGGAGTACCCAAAATCGCGGTCGGACTTTGGTTTTGCATGATAGACTTGTTTTTCTTTTCCTTTTTCTTTTCTTTTTTTTTTTTTTGGAAGCA